>NC_069070.1:109930457-110236082 GCF_025698485.1 Gossypium arboreum | reverse complement strand
TAGAAATTGGTTTGATGCTGATTTTATTGTTCTGAACAGATCATGCTTGAATATATGAATTTCCTAAAAACTGAAACCCAGTAGAAGATAAGTTTATAGACCTCTGTATGATCTGCATGGTATGGGAGCCTTTCTTGAGAAAGTGTAGCTGATAAAGAAATTATTGCGCATAATATTCTTGCCTTCAGTCTTGGAGACCTAAAAAAAGCCTACAACATTAGATAACAGACCAAAGGATACTGAATAGAACATATATTTATTGGGAAGCATTTAACACTAAATAGAAGGGCTTACCATGACCGGGAATGAATGATCAATAATATACTCTTTGGAATATGCAAAATTCCTACTTCAGGATTACCTACATAAGTAAAAATAATCAGACACTATTTATTTACTAAAGTGATAATTTAGTATTGACCAAAAAAAAAAAAAAGTGATAATTTAGTAGAAATTAGCATCAGGGAACTTGATATAAACTGTAGTAGTTAAATTCATACAAGGATAAGGTGTTGACATTAAGGTATGAAGCTGCAAATGCTGTACATACATGTTTCCTTAACTCATTCCTTTTGTCCTAGATGAAAAATAATTTATAAATTTATCATATTTGTTAGAAGATTTGATTAAGAAACAATAAAAACTAATCAAATATTCATCTATTAGACAATTTTAAAGCCAATATTTCAACAAATAATTCATTTGTAGCCCCCCGCCCCCCAAAGGAAATGCTAACATTAATCAAACTGGTATTGGTATATGAATGAAACAGTCAAACCTAACATAATCTAAGTGGCTCTTTCAACATAGGTTATATATTAATAGAAAGTTCAGATAACATTAAACCAATAAATAACCTGGAACCATAATCAAGAGGCTGCATAATTTTCGAATGGAGGAAAGCATCCCATCAGAATCAAGTGTCCGAGAGCCTGAAATACATTACAGATAAATTACATCAACTTGTAAATAATTAAAATAACAAAGTGAAAAGACTAGTAGCAGTGGTCTAACTGAAAAAGAAGACATCTTAAAGAAAACAGGCACACCAAATGGAATTCAACCTTTGTTTCATTGAAGGAAATTGAAAGTTGGGGGTTCTTAAATTTGTTCAGCAGACTCTCCAGGTAGGATCTATTCCAGATGAATTCTGGAAAGCTCATATTAATCTCATCCCAAAAGGAATGAACCCAAGTACTCTAGCCAATTTTCGTTCTATCATGCTATTAAATACTTCAAATAAAATTCTGTCAAAGGTGATTGTTACTAGGATGAGACCTATTCTTCAAAAGATGTGCATTTTCAGATAGATCCTGGCCTGGTAGGAGCACCATAGATAATGTATCGGTCATGCTTAGGTTGTTCATAAAATGAAGCACTAGAAAGGACGAAGGGATCAATGATTTTAAAAATCATCTTGCTTAAAGCTTATGATAACATAAACTAGAATATTTTATAGGATCATTTGGCTCACTTTGATTTCCTAGTACACTTAATCGTATTATGTTTTGTGACCGAGCCTCTTCACTTTCAGTGTTATAGAATGGAATTTTTTGCCTCCTTGTGTTCCTTGGATTTGGAAAGCAAGGAATAAAATGGTTTTTGATGGAATGCACTTAGGCCTTGGATACTAAATTAAGAGGGATGACTATTGCCATGAAGTTTTCTGGTGTTCAAAAGGTGTCCTCCTCCAAGGGTTACCTAGACCATAACATAGAAGATATGTGACCAAGAAGGTTAGTGGATAACCAGTGTTATGGGTAACATTGGCACTACAAACAGCCTGCAGGTGGAGCTATGAGGTGCTACAATTAATTTGTTGAAATTGATGCTTCTGTGGCAGTGCAGCCTCTTAATTATGGTGACAGATTCACACCTTTTCGTGCTTTAGTGAAGGGCTGTTTAGAGTTGATAAAGGAAAGATGGGTAGTCACATTTTCAGAAAAGGTAACCAGTCTGCAGATTGGCTTGCTAACTCAGCTCGTGAGGCTGTTTTGGTGTTACTGGGCATCCTGATCCTCCAACTACTTCTTTTGCTTCTCTTGGACACAAAAGAAAGGGTGTGATTAGGTTTTAGTTTTCAGTTTCATCATTTGTATTATAAATGAGAACAGGCACAAAACAGCAAAACAGTTCAAAAGAAGGCTAACCAATTACCTTCCATCCAATCAGAACTCTGTAAACAGTTGATTGCTGAATCTATCAGTCCATCAGAATGAGAAACTAAACCACCTAACAGTGCAACCTAATATATACCCATGTGAATAAGCTCAGATTGATAGTTAAGACACAATATTACATACTTTATTAGAGAAAGGGAACCTCACCTCAGCCGTTCCAAGATAAAGATTTAATTGCTTAATGTGACCCGGAATAGAAGGAATTGTGATTTCACTAAATGCTATGCAAGTCTTTACAAAAGCAGTATGCTTTTTCCCATCTTTTAGAGCTTTTGTAGCTAAACAATTACTAGAATGAACAAGAATTTCCTGCAGAATTAATGGAAAACAACAGGCCAACATAAGCTTCTGGAAACCAATACAAATATGTTTCACTAATGGAATAATACATTTACAAAATACATGAACTACTAGTAACTGTTGTTACGCATTGAAGGCATGATCATACCCAATACTACGACTACATTCTGGCCCCCACAGAGAAAAACCATTGCAACTGTTATCGTTCTTTAATATTCTCCAATTAAGTTGGGAACTGAGTTTAAAAGCAGCAGATGGTTGCATTTATCAACTATTTCCTAATAATGAGCCATATTCTCCTGATAAGTTTGATTGAACCAAACAGATTTATGAATCCTTCCACCACATTATCTCTATTGTTCAAATGGCTAACAAAATTAAATCAAAGAGAAACAGAAAGATAAATGTATACCTTGAGTTCAACAATGCTACCAAGGGCCCCACGACATTCCATAAGAAATGCTAAATGCCGTTCATACTCTACTCCATGGTCTACCTAAACATAGAGCAACAGCTGTCAACAAGTCGCATTGATAGTCAAAAGTAATCACAACCTACAGGAACAAAACAGAGAAAAAATACCATTCGGACAAAACGAGAAATCAGCCGTGCTTGCTGTTGGTTATCATCATTTTTCATGTTTACAAGATCAGTATCACTATGTAAAGCCTGTGATATTTCAAAGAGTAACTGTATGGTTGTTGGATCATGTACATAACCATTCCTGCTCAATAACACAAGCATGAGATAAAACTCTAGCTGGATGTGCTTCAAAAACACAAAATACAAATACCCTTCAACAACAAACCAAAGGAAAAGAATGCAGCATAACCTACAAGAAACTTAACAGATATCCCCAACAGCAACAAGTTTTCAAGTTCCTGTATATTGTTGAAAACTACAACCACACCTATCATGGAATTTCAAAGGTTTCAGCGGATGAACTTGTTTCAATCCTGAACCAAAGTAGCTAGAAGGTAACATCTAGCCCCCTATATATACAGGGCTACCTAATTGTTATAAAGCATATGAATGCCAGCCTCAGTGACTAGGTTTCTAGAATTTACTGCCGCTGCACTGCTTTGAATGTCACATCACAGAAATAATTGTGTTAATACCTACAAAATATTTGGCATGCATTCCGACAGTATAGAAATCTCAACCTGCTCCATGTACGTATGACAAAAAATTCCAAAGGATGCATAACCTATACCTGATGCTATCTTTAACACATAATAGGGATATTGTCATAAGAATCTTGAGGTGAATCTTTGGTTTTCACTGAGATATTATGTTACGAGTAAATAGTAGATGAAAACAAGTCCAAGTGTCTCATGCAGCAGTGGCTGGGCAGAGATTATGACAGCATCAAGGCAAGCAAAGTAGCCATGACAGCAATAAACAGAACCAAAAAAAATAAAAACAAAAGGGCAAGGCCATGGCTGCATGAACTAGGACCATAAGACAAACAAAAATTACCTTGTAGCCATATCAAGTATATGCATATTGACAATGCCCCGAGAGTTCCCATGCATCGTATCTAAGATCTGAAGAAAATGATTCTACAAAATAACAAATTGCAGCCACCCACTCATTAGTGATGTGATAACTTAGTTCTATAATTACACCAAGCTACGCTAGTACACGAAAACATGAAACGACTAAAGTGTTACTAGGTATTCTCAGCACATCTGTAGGGCAATTTCCATGTAAAATGGTAAGGAAAAGCTGAAGAAGGAAGAGAGAGAGGAACCAACCAAGATTGAAGAATATTCAATCTAGAAAATAGTTTAGAAAATTACCAAAGAAAACACATGTTCCAAGTCCTTAAAATGAGAAAGAAGCTTCACCAAGATGGATTGCAAACTTGCTAGTTCATCTTCAGCTAACACTTTATCAGATGCCAACTTTGAGATCCCTTCCAGAATAGTCTTTAGATGGCCATCCTGCATAACCAATGGATTCGGAGGATTGGATCTATTACAGCAAATGAATAACAAAAATGAAACTACTCAAAACAGGGAAAGAAGCACTCTGAGCTAGAACATAAGATACAAGTCAAGTAACAAACCACTTCTATGAATTTTTATTATGGTTCTGCTAGAACTGAAGATTTCCATCTATCATGAAAAGTGAAATTCAAATGTCTGTTTGCCTTTTAATTTTCCTTCCAGAGTCAGAACATATTTCTGTATGTAATTTGGCAACAAAGTAAAGAAACAAATATCTGTATTTTCTGAGAATTACAGAATTGGAATTTTAATAACTTGGCAACTTTTTGGCACAAAACTCTTCTAACTTTCTTCATTAGTGCAACTAAGAAAGGAGAGTCCCAATAGGGACAAAGCAAAGAGCACCTAAACACTTACCATCTGATTTTGAAGAACAATATCAAGATAAGCATCTACAACCTTCAGGTACTCATCAAGCCCATATTCAGAAACCACCTTACATTGCATTTTATGTTAAAACATAAATACACCAAAAAAATAAACCTAATCAGTACTAAAGCTTAAGAAAAATATCTACATAACAAAACTTAAGACTAGTTTATGAAAACAAAGATACAAGAATGGTAATTTTCATCATGGAATTCAAACTTTGTGCGAGTAAACAGAAAGGTGCATACCTGAATAACTTCATTGACAACAGCCTCAACACTGCCAATTTGAGATATCTGTTCAGACAGCCTGAGTCCAACCAACCTATAATTCAAACACTGCTCCAAGAAAAAAGAATATAAATAAATATTCAACAAGTAAACATCTAAAAAAGATAATAATTAAAAAAAGAAAGAGAAAAGAGAGGAGAATGGAAACAAAGAGATCTATCTGCTCTAAACGAATAAAAAGGCACATGGCCTAGGTCTCTTCACCAAATGAAAGTTACCTGATCATAGGAGTTATCATTGCTGCACTTAATAAGATGAAGGATATCCACAGCATGAAAGCTAACAATGTCAATAGGAAGTTCCTTCAGTAAATGATGAAGTACAATTGAGACACATGGGGAACCACCAAACAATTCCTCCTGACTTCTCCCTAGTCCAAGCTCAACAAGTACTTTCCCTGCCCTCCTCTTTCAAAAGATAATGGAAACATTGTAATCTCAGTGTATTACAAAGAAAAATTGATCATGGAATAGCGCTAACTCAGAACATTGTCACAAAGCAATGGCAACAAAGCAATCAAAGAATCCCTAGACAAGTTAAAAAATTACAGAAACAGCAATCCAATGCTCTGCTTAAGTTTTGACTTGTACCAGTTCAGACCACTTCTATTAGATACAAACAGCACTTCATTGTTGTGGAAATATTATTGACGAATATGGAACTAAGATATGCAGATGCTTTCAGAAAAGTTATAAGGGCATTACTGACCTGAGATGCATCATTTAATATGCATTTCATAATAAACTCAACAGATGGTTCCATCAGACTGACAAGTGACCTCTTACTGTCAGCGAAACATCCATGTGCAGATTCCTTTGTTGATGATATCCGTGTAAATATGCGTGTGATGTCATTAAGACATGTAATTAGATATCCTGCAACAACAGTATCAAACAAGTTGTGCCAACTAATAAATAGAAACTGTACAGGAAGCAAAAGCAAGTTGAGCCAATCCATACTATTTCCTAGGTCAGATTAACATAAGCTGGCAATTTTAGAATCAATGCGTCAAATATGCATGCACAAAGTGATGATTTATAACATTGGCATAAAGTTGTATAAAAAAAATACAAAAGCACCTGTATCATGTGAGGGCAACTTCTGTGCACGATGGGCAATATACAGGCGACAATAGGCAGATGCTAACGGATCTCCTATCCCTCTAGTCATCATGACCAAGCGCTGAAGAGACTCCACTGGTTGCTCAATCAGAAAACGCCAACAAGGGAAGATAGCCAGCTCCAAATAACTGAAATACAATACCAAAGTGCCATGTGGTAAAAAACCTTGTTTACAAGCAAGAAAGAAATAAAGAAGCAAGGGTAACTTCAATTACTGTACAAAAGAAAAGGAAAAGGTTAAAAGAAAATATAACATAGCAACGGCAAGCAAATAAAACTAAGCAAATATGAGAAGTACGATATTGCATCAACAGCATCACCTAGAAATAGTAAGCCTAAAAGGAAAAAAAACATAATATGAAATGATCCTCACATTCGTGGAAGAAGTTCTCGAATGGAGCCAACCTTGCAAAACCAGTTATAGCAAGTTTCCTTGGCATCAATAGGAACATCACTTGCTCTAAAATTCTCTGCTATAAAACCAGAAAAGGTTTCAAAAAATCAATCCAGTTACTACATTAAGAAAACACCAAAAATCTACGGCAAATCTAGGTTTAAACCCAACAGTCAACCAAACAGATGAAAACTGAAAGTAAGAGTGTAAGCACTAAAGAAATTCTATGGCGCTTTCTTCTCTAATTTAATTTTATTAAGAAGTAAAAACACCATCCAATAGGTTCTTGGTGAAGCGGACACCGAATAGCAACTAAGAAAGATTACAAGAATGTTCAAACAGATTAACGGTATACAAACCTCTCAAGGAGCAAAGTCTGGCTCCATCTTCAGCAAATTCAGCTTTCTGCCTAATGCGTTCCCATACCATGTCCCCAAGCATGTTCAGTACATCCGTAACTAGGACAAACAATGTTGGATAAAAATTTGAAACTGATGTATCCATTAGAAGCCTTGCAACCTGCAAAATGGAGAATTTAATTAATTGAAAGCCATAGTTCCATGAATCCATATGCAAGCAAAATAAAAGAATATATACCCCAAACTCAAATTTTCACATCAGATTGATATTAGTTGCTAAGTAAATCAACTTCATAAAGACAAAAAAGTGCATAACATTATTTAACTATTTCATATAAATGAACAAGAGTAATCGAATCCCCTCATCACCTACATGAAAGTGTTAAAGCTTGGTTTATTACGTTGATTATATTCAGAATTTAAGACTCTCATATGATGAAACATCAATATAACTAATTGTATGAGCTTAGCCAACCATGCAGACATTCGGTCCTTTCTAGACCTGTATTTTATTAGCTATTAGATGGAGCTAAAAAGTTAAAATTAGGGAATTTTCACCTTTATAGATAACTTCAAAGATTTTACACGATCTTCACTGTGCCAACCACGATTTATTTCATCTTTCAGTTCATGTAATCGTGATACATATTCCTGCTGAGTGATAACCTTGGTATCCGTCTCTGAAAATTTTTGTGGATCATCCAGTTCTTCCAGATGTGTGCTACTTGAAGATTTCTCATGTGCTACAAATTAGTCTCATGAAATAGCTACAATCAGAACATAGCTCAAGTAAATGGAAAATAAACAATTACAGCACCAAGCTGACTACTAAAGCCTAAAGGTACATAACTAAACTAATAACAAAAACAAATTAAAAGGAATAGAAACTTTATACCTTTTCCACTTCTCACTATTGTATTGGACATCTGTGAGAAGAAGAATGTCTCAACGTCATCACCAACAAAAAGAAAAAGAAACAGAAAGTGGTATAGTTTCAAAATCTAATTACTAGGTGGCACATGAAAGAGAAACATATCAGAAACACCAAATATTCTCTACAAACCTCATACAGAAGCCAACAGATATTCCCCCATCTCACATTGGAGTTCAAAAGCTCCACAACCAAGATCATATGCTTGTCACATGTCAATTTAACTATAAACAAGAATTTTAATACTGAATTATGGCCATCTTGATCTTATATACTAGCTATGGAGCTTAAACTCCACGAGCAGGTTATATGCTTGAGTGACACCAAAAGAGCTGCTTAAATAGACAAGTCACAAACATATACTCGCTTCTGCCGATTTTAAATTCCACCACAGCATAAAAATCCATCAAATCATTAAGTTGCCATAATTACACAAATTTACACGTTGCAAGTATTTAGTGATCCAAATTTTAACATAATGCCGCCATAACTAAACCTAAGGTCTTAAATTATCAAATTAGAAATATAAATTCGCAAATAAAATCAATTTGCTTACAGAAGAAACTGAAATCATTTTGGAAACAGGAAATCTCTGCATTAAGAATCTCTTAAAAGAGGTCCACTCCTTTGTTTGAACTGGGAAAGAATCGTCGTTTCCATTAGAACTACTCTCAAAATCGTGTCCGTCGACAGTTTCAACCGATGCATTAGAATCAGGTGCTCTAAGCGGATCAAAGAACTCCTCGTTGTTTCTATTTTCCTCGTTATCATCAACCTAAAATCATGGATTCTTAAAATACAATTAAATAACTCAAGAAGTGCTAGAGGTTTTATTATAATCCGAAATACAAGAAAAAACGAAAACGAAAATTAAGTAGAGAATTTGAACCTGGCGGAGGATTGACTGAGGAGAGGAGGAAGAGAAAGGGTGGATATCGGCGCGTGATCGAGGAAGCGAGTGGGACTGCTCTTCTGCGACGTAGTTTCGAGGTCTGAACTCCATTGAAATACTTGCTCTCTCAGCAGAGCTAAGCTAAGCTTAGAGAACAACGAGATCAATTTCTTTTCTTTTCTCTCTTTCTCTATCTTTTTATGAGACGCTAGGACATTAAATTCGGTTTCAGAGTTTTCGAACCACTTGAAACGCATCGTTCTATATCCTTCCTGGGAATTTTAATGGGAGGCATTTAAAAGCGTTTTTTGGAAAAAAAATTTATTAAAAGATAAAGTAAAAATTTTAGTTTTTCTCAAAAGTATTTTTAATTTAAGAATATTTTAAAAATATTTTTAAACTAATTCTTAATATTTATGAGTTTTTGAATGGGCCGTTCTGTACATTTTAAATTTCAATAATATTAATAATTAATTTTTATTTCATGCGATACACAAATTTAAGGATATCTATTAATTAGAAATCGCGCAAGTATAAATTTATCTATTAATTGAATTATATTATATAATTTGTTCAAATTTTGTGTCAATTACTTTAATATTTCAATATTACTCTAATTATGAAATTAATACATAAAGGTATAAATAAATAAATTTTAAGTATTTGATGAGACATTTTCATATAATTATTTTAGACTATATCTTATTTACATTTGCATGGTTTCCGATATTTTTATATGTTTTAAACTCATTTTTGTGATTTGAATTTTTTGTTTATATTGTAAATATTGTTTATTTTTAGTGTTTTTCATGCATTTAGTTTCAATAAAATATTTCATGTGGAATTTGCAGGTAAAATAAGTTCGGGAAGAAGATGTCAATACATGGAACCATGAGACAAGATTAAATGCACTAAGCCTAAAGTTGATCCAAGATGATGAGTGAAAGTCCAAAGCTCAAAGATTAAAAATTTGTAATTTGAACTCATTCAGAACTTTCAGTGGGAACACTTCTTAGTGCTTCGATTTGGGTGTACCTTATATTGGCGGAAAGTGATTTGAAGATCTATTCAAATATTGGAACACCAACACCAAAATGTATCAGGAAAAGATCCAAAAGTAAAGATAAAGTTACAAGTTTCACATTGATGGACAGTTTTGATGCATTTTCGTGCTTCGCTCATATCTCCTAGCACAATTAGAGTTTGAAGTTGAATTTTTAACAGCATATAGACAAGACACAAACCATCAATCAACTCTCTTGGACTTTTCCCATTGAGAGACGTTTACTTGGACAGAAAGAGTCATTTTTCACAAATCTCTATAAATTGTCTTTGGTTTCAGCAGAGGAGGTATCTTAAAGTTGTGTTCAAGATCATTTGCTTGTTAAGTTTTTGTTTGTTTCATTATTCGTGTAAAATTTCAAGTTTCTTATATCTAACTATTTCATTTAAGTTTGAGTTGTTTACTTTTATTATGTTATTTTAAGTTTTCAATGCTGAGGTGAAATGGTGAAACTCTTGGGAAATATTAAGGCAAATTCCATACACATCACTAAAAGTAATTATCAATAATTTGTTATAATCATATTTGTAAAGTAAGATATTTTATATGTTATAGACAATATATGACACAATGAATGCTTGGATAAATTAACATTGATTTGTTGTAGACATAAAAATTGACATAATAAATATTTGAATTGTTTTCAATAAGTCTTGAAATTATCAAGTGAGTTATAATATCATATGTTATATTTTTGGATTGAACTTAAATAGTTGAACTATCATCTTGCACCATCCTTTGCTTATGGATTCATTTGCTAAACTCTTGGACTTATTGAACAATCATTTTCGACACTCCATTAATGGACATACCTTTGCTCATAGATTCATATGTTTAATTAGTGGACGTATATTGGTAGATCATTCGATTGGGACCTCCATTTATGTGTGGATTCTAATTTTGTAATAACATTTAGTATTAAAATTTAATCTTAATATGACACCAACAGTTGATCCTCTAACCTCAGCATATTTTCTTCCTGGTATTTGCTTATTTTTATTATTAGTTAATTTCTTGCTTTGACTTTTTATTTCTAGTGTTTCTAGCTATTACTTTCATTATTAATCCTTATTCCAAAGTCAAGTGTTAAATTTCTGTTCTAGCCTAATACTTGTAATCTTGTAAATTCTAATAAGCTTCTTTGTGGATCGACCTTAGACTCCCGATATTTTATTACTTGAATATAATTTGCACTTAGGTTGTAGACCTAGAAAGTCATTGTCTAGTTTTTGGCGCCGTTACCGGAGAAGGTAAGATTTTGATTACAAGTTTATAAGTATTCTTTTTTTCTGTATAGATACTTGACTGGTTATACATATTCAAAATTTCTTGCAAATTTCAATTGAACCATTTTTCAATGTTGGGAACGTTTCAAAGATTTGTTAAAGAGTGTTTAAGAATTAAAATAGGGGGTTTTAAAGGTTAAATTCCAATATAATGAGGTTAACAACTGGCGGGCTACACAAACGGGTCGAGTCAACCCTGCAAAAAATTGCAGCAATGTCGCGACACAGAGGTTTCGTGTCACGACACCTCTGGAAGTTTGTCGTTGTCGTGAGATCGGGGTTCGATGTTGTGACACACTTTGAAATTTTGGAATTTTGGGCATATTGTCTTTGGTATCGCGACACACGGAGTCCATGTCGCGACATCGAGTCGATTTTCTCAATTTCTTCAATTTTGGCTTTTGTGTTGCAACACGGGACTGCCGTGTTGCAACACTAACTCTATTTTTCTCAAAATTCCAATTTCTAGAATGTCACGGTTCCTATAAAACATAGATTTGATACAAATCAGAATCTAGACTAAACGGTTAGTTAGATATATAATAATTTACATAAAATTAAATATTAAATTAAATTGTTAAGTTTTACTGCTGGATTCGTCTTACAATTCCACTAACATACGTGAATACATGTTTTTGTTTCTTTTAGTGTTAGTTCATCGCCTGTCGTACCACTCCACCTTCTTCCGCTTGTCCCTTTCTTTAAATCCGTTCTTTTGACTTGCATTAATTACTAAAAATATTTCCCTTACTTCAGGATAATCATATTTATAAATAGATATTTCATTACAATATTTTTTTAGCTTTTCGCGATTTTCTCCACTCTGTTGGTGACCATATTTAAAAATTTATGTTTAACCATTAATCTTCATGGTTAATTCATTTTTTTTATAAATCAATGGTAGGCCTTGATGTAGCTACAAAAGGTCTGCCCAATAGAATGGGTATCTCTCGATCTTCTTCAAAGTCTAAGACTACAAAATCTGTCGAAATGATAAAGCTGCTTTCTTTGGCTAACACATCTTCCAACACTCTTTGCAGATGCACTGAGGATCTGTCAACCAACTGTAGTGTAATTTGTGTTTTCTTAAGGTCCCCTAACCAAATTTTTTCAAATATAAATAAATGCATTAAATTGATGCTGGCTCCTAAATCACATAAAGCTCTATTGAAATGGATGCTCCATATCTCTATGGAATTGTAAAATTTCCCGAGTCTTTTAGCATTTGGTGAACCCGTTTAGATACAATAGCATTATAGGAAATGCTCATATTAACTTGTTCACCTACTTTAATTTTCCTACGCCTGGAAATGATTTCTTTTAAAAATTTGATGTACTTAGGGACTTTATCAATTAGTTCAATTAAAGGCAGGTCAACATCTAATGTTTTAAACAAGTTTAAAAATCTTACAGATTCATCTTCATCCCATTTTTTTCTTTCTTCCAACCTTGAAGGGAATGGTACCTGTGTGATAGTAGGTTATTTGGTTAACTCTTTCTCCGACTTAGCTAGCGGTTCAATTACTTCTTCTGGTTCTAGTTCTGGTTCTTAGTCAGCCTCTCGGGTGTCTTCTTAAAGATATTCCATATTCTCTTTTGTCTCCTCTCATGTCAGAGTTTCTGGGCTCCTCAAGACTTTGCCCGAATGAAGTGCGATCGCTTTCACATGCTCATTCCCTTCCTTTCAAAAATTATTTTCAATATTGCTAGGAATGCCAGTACCAATTTGTCTTTTGTTATCTCCCATCATACTCATCAATTAGCTCATCTGATCTTCCAGCTTAGTCAATGTTTTTGTCAAGTTAGTGCACTCAAACTGCATTTGCTTCACATCTGTCTTCATTGACTGCATTTCCACATCTATCAAATCCAAGCATTGACCACATACAGTATGGTCATTTGGGTTGGCCTTTCTATAAGGAGTCTGTAAATAAGGAGGTTGATAATTAGTGTTTCTGACTTGATTAGAACTATTACCTCCTCTTTACTTTCCTCCCCATCCCAGGTTCGAGAGATCTCTCCATCTGGGATTATATGTATTTAAATAAGGGTTTCCACCCATGTTCCTTATGTAATTCACGTCATCGGTTGAATTGTTGATATAATGGAAGAGTGGTTTGTCCCCTCTATATACGGATGATTAACTATTCGCAAACTCTATGCGATTGGGTCTGCCCACTGACTGTTGATATCTGTCATCCTCTTAGACAGCCTTCACCGTAGATGGTCTTTGGCCATATGTATATCGTTCAATTGGCCACTGGCAGGAGTTCATTGCCATATTTTTCTATTAAGTTATATACATCATCGTACGTTCGGTTCATTAAGGATCCTCTTGCAGCTCCATCCAATCTTGACCTTACGTGTACATCCAACCCATTGTAGAAGATTTACAGTTGTAACCACTCGGGCAATGATGTGGACATTTTTGAATAAGCGTCTTAAAACACTCCTAAGCTTCGTGAAAAATTTCTCTCTCTAATTATTTTAACATAGCAATCTCTCTTCTTAGTTGGACCATTTTGCTAACAGGGATGAACTTTGATAAGAACTTTCTTGCAAGTTCGTCCCATGTCGTG
This sequence comes from Gossypium arboreum, assembly GCF_025698485.1. Taxonomy (NCBI): domain Eukaryota; kingdom Viridiplantae; phylum Streptophyta; class Magnoliopsida; order Malvales; family Malvaceae; genus Gossypium; species Gossypium arboreum. Next base: position 110,222,306 of record NC_069070.1, on the reverse strand, counting down.
ATGGACCCTGGTTCCTGTAAATCTAACCAAGAAAAGGCGTTATATATTAATGAGAAGGGGAATAACTAAAGACGAATAGCATCATTTGTGACTTCATTATGTTTAAAAATGTCACAAAACTGGAGGAACCATTTTAAATGCTGACTCGGATCTTTTGTCATTGTTCCTCGAAATTGTAATTTTTCTGGATCTTCTAGATTATAGCTGGTTTGATCTCAAAGTTATTGGCTATGATGGCTGGTCTTGTTATACTTCTTTGAACCATATCTAGATTTGATAGGGCATATTCCTTCAAATTTCTTTCATTACGAACCATATTTGAGGGTAGTTATGGTAGTGGTGGATCTTCTAAGTTATTATTGTTAACTTCGTCAAACTATGAATTATCTCATGGTGGTAAATTACCTACAGCAGGTGGTTGGTTCTACATTTTTTGTTATTTTTGTTGCTATTGCTGTCGATGATTCCTACGAGTTATTCTTTCTAGATCTATGATTGGTTCTATAGGTGTTCCCCTACTACGAGTCATACACTAAACCCAAAGAAATTAGTAAAAAAAAGAAAATAAAATTGTAGCTATAATTTAAAAAATTCCTAATTATTTTATTAAAATGCAAACAATAAAACCAAATTAATGACCTTGCCTCCCCAGCAATAGTGCTAGCAACTTGACCGCTTCAGACGTACCAACGTCCAGCGTAGAAACCTTACAAAGATATATTAAAAAGGTGGTTTCCGTAAGGATACGGGTTAGGTTGTAATATAGTTAAAATAGAGTAGGTGAGTACTCCAAGGATCATACCTAAATGAGGCAAGCACTAAGTTAACTCTAATCTAAGGGCAAATAGATCTAATTAGTATTTTAGATAAATTATATTATGATAAAATATAAAGAAAGGTTTTTAGGATTTATAGTAATAGTAAAAAGAAAATAAATAAATAAATAACAAGAAATTAAATAGTAGAATCTGTCAAATCTGAGCATGGGCGATTAGCTCACTTTGGTAACCATAATCAACTATTGCTTCGGGTTTTCTTGTTTAATCAACTAGTTGATACCTCATAATGATCTTCTGATCTTTCACTAGAATAACGAGTCGGTAAGAACTACTTATCTCTCGACCTTATAGTCCAAATTGGTTCATGGTTAAGGTGTTCACGAATAGATCTTACCAATTTTGGGTCAATTCCAATCTTAACGTCTTCTTAGGGTTTCCAATCCTAGAGTTTAAGTTCTTTTTTTCCTAAACAGTTGATTCGCTAAGAGAACTATTAGAATTAAGTGACCTAAATTCTTATTTAAATAAAATACGATGGAAAATAAAATAAAAGTAAAATCCATATAGAACTAGACTTCTTTTATTTTATTTTAGAATAAGGTTTTTTAAACCTTATTAAACTCCATCTATTTTATATTGATTAGGATAAGGTGTTTCAATCTTACTAGAATATGGCTTTACAAGCCTATAAATAGACATAGTCTATTCCTCTTGTATTGATTCAATTTTTCGACATAGTGAATTTTCTTCTCCTCTGCCCGTGGTTTTTTTCCCGAAAGGGTTTCCACGTAAAATTTGTGTGTTCTTTATTTTATTTTATTTTATTTTATTTTTTTACAAATTGGTATCCGAGCTTCCGGGTTATTCATCTCGATCACGGTAATGGTGTCTTTGAAGTATGAAATTTCGCTGTTGGATCGCAACACCAGATTTGCATTGTGGCAAATTAAGATGCAAGCAGTTCTTGCACAAATGGATCTGGAGGATGCCCTGCTAGGGATAGATAAGATGTCTTCGACATTAACAGATGAAGAGAAGAAGCGTAAGGATCGAAAGGCGTTAACACAATTACATCTGCATTTGTCCAACGAAATTTCGCAGGATGTGATGAAAGAGAAGACTGCCGCTGTATTATGGAAGATGCTAGAACAAATATGTATGTTGAAAACTCTAACAAGCAAGTTGCATATGAAGCAGTGTCTTTATGCTCATCGTTTGGAGGAAGGTGCGTCTGTACACGAACACTTAACAGTGTTTAAAGAAATTCTCTCAAACTTGGTGGCCATGGAGGTTCAGTATGATAAGGAAGATCTAGGGTTGATTCTACTTTGTTCGTTGCCCCTGTCTTATTCAACCTTTAGAGACATGATTTTATATAGCCGCGAGTCTCTCCCAGATGATAAAGTTTATGATTCTTTAACCTTGTATGATAAGATAAAGCATCTTATAGTTAAACCCGACTCTCAGGGAGAGGGTCTCATTGTTCATGGGAGACAAGATCGGAATGCTGATGATGATCATGGTAGGACACAGGAACGGAATCCTCGTAGTAAATCTAAAGGTAGATCGAAGTCTTCAAATAGAGGTAAAACTTGTAACTTCTACAAGAAGAAAGGGCACATTAAATCTGAGTGCTATAAGCTACAAAATAAGATTAAAAGGGAGGCTGCGAATCAAAAGGGAAAACAACCAGAAAATTTCGGTGAAGCTGATGTTGTAGAAAATTACAGCAATGGTGAACTTCTAGTTGCTTCTATCAATGATTCTAAAGTAAGCGAGAAATAGATACTTGATTGAGGTTGCACCTTCCACATGAGTCCCAATCGGGATTGGTTTACAACTTACGAAACAGTATCTGAAGGTGTTGTTTTGATGGAAAATAATTCTTCGTGTAAAATCGCAGGTGTTGGAATAGTTAAAGTTAAAATGTTTGATGGAGTTGTCAGAACACTTAGTGAGGTACAACATGTTCCAGAATTGAAGATAAATTTAATTTCGTTGAGTACTCTTGATTCAAAAGGGTACAGATATACAGCTGAAAGTGGGATTTTAAATATTTCCAAAGGTTCCCTTGTTGTGATGAAAGGGTAAAGAAAAACTTCCAAGTTATATGTTTTGCAGGGTTCTACTGTTACTGGTGATGCAGTTGTCGCTTCCTCTTCCTCGTCAGATGATGATATTACTAAACTTTGGCATATGCGCCTAGGGCATATGAGTGAGAATGGCATGGTAGAATTGAGTAAAAGAGGACTTCTTGATGGGCAAGGAATTTGCAAACTAAATTTCTGTGAGCACTGTGTTTTTGGGAAGCAAAAGAGAGTTCGATTCACTAGAGGAATCCATAACACGAAGAGAATATTAAAGTATATTCATTCTGATTTGTGGGGGCCATCTAGAGTGCCTTCGAGAGGTGGAGCTAATTATATGCTAACCTTTATTGATGATTTTTCCAAAAAAGTTTGGGCATTCTTCCTGAAGCAAAAAAGCGATGTGTTTTCCGCATTTAAGTCTTGGAAAATTATGATTGAAAAACAGACGAGAAAACAGATAAAATACCTTCGCACAGACAATGGCTTAGAGTTCTATTCTGATGAGTTTAATAGATTGTGCAAGTCAGAAGGGATCATGAGACACTTGACAGTTTGTCATACTCCACAGCAAAACGGCGTTGCAGAACGAATGAACAGAATGATCATGGAGAAGGTTCGATATATGTTGTCAAATGCTAACTTATAGAAGTCATTTGGGGAAGAAGCAGCCTCTATTGCATGTTTTTTAATCAACCGATCTCCATCCGTTGCCATTGAGAAAAAGACTCCACAAGAGGTATGGTCTAGTAATCCTGCTAATTATTCTGATTTAAAGATTTTTGGGTGTCCTGCATATGCTCATGTTGATAATGGAAAATTGGAACCGAGATCCATTAAATGCATTTTTCTTGGTTATAAAGCTGATGTAAAAGGGTATAAGTTATGGTGTCCTGAAAATAGAAAAGTTGTGATTAGCAAAGATGTTGTTTTTGATGAAACTGCTATGCTACCTAACTTATCTCTTAAAGAATCTTCTAATAAAGAAAATCAAAAGCAGGTGGAGCATCAGATTAATACAGAGTCAACTCCTCAAGCCAGAACAAAAGTTGAGAATAGAGTTGCTTCTTCACCACAATACTCTATCGCCAAAAATGAACTAGAAGAGAAATTAAACCTCCAAAGAAGTATCTTGAGGTGATCTAGTTGCTTATGCTTTAAATGTGGCTGAAGATATAGATGCGAATCAAGAGCCATCTAATTATTCTGAGGCGGTTAGCTATGAAGACTCAGAAAAGTGGATGTTTGCTATGCAAGAAGAGATGGAATCACTCCACAAAAACAGAACATGAGACCTTGTGAAACTTCCTAAAGGTAAAAAGGCTGTTCATTGTATATGGGTGTTTAAAAAGAAAGAAGGGACTCTAGGAGTTAAAGAACCCAGATATAAACCAAGGCTTGTTGCAAAGGGTTACAGTCAAATTCCAGGAGTGGACTTCACAGATGTGTTCTCTCCAGTTGTTAAGCATAGTTCGATTCGAGCTTTGCTTGGTATTGTGGCTATGCATGATTTGGAGCTTGAGCAGTTAGATGTAAAAACTGCATTCCTGCATAGAGAACTTGAGGAGGATATTTACATGCAACAATCAGAGGGTTTTATGGTCTCAGAAAAATAGGACTATGTTTGCTTGCTGAAAAAGTCCTTTTACGGTTTGAAACAGTCACCAAGACAGTGGTACAAGAGGTTTGATTCCTTTATGACTTCTCATGATTTCAAAAGAAGTAGTTTTGACAGTTGTGTTTACTTTAAGAAAAACAATGATGGTTCTTTTGTGTATCTACTTCTTTATGTTGATGACATGTTGATAGCAGCAAAAGATAAAGGATAGATAAGAAATGTCAAAACCCAACTAAGTAAAGAATTTAAGATGAAAGATTTAGGACCAGCAAAGAAGATACTTGGAATGAAGATTCTCAGAGATAGAAAAATAAGTAAATATTACCTAAGTCAGAAGAGGTACATTGAGAAAGTTCTTTGCAGGTTCAATATACAAAGTGCTAAGCCTGTTAGTACTCCTTTAGTAGCCCATTTCAGACTTTCATCAGTTTTGTCTCCACAATCAGATGATGAGATTGAGTACATGTTACATGTTCCATACTCTAGTGCAGTGGGATCTCTCATGTATGGTATGTTTGTTCACGTCCAGATTTATCATATGCGATCGGTCAGGTTAGCGAGATACATGGCGAATCTGGTAAAGAATCTTGAAAGCGCTTCATGAGATTCTAAGATACTTACGAGGTACTACTGATGTTTGCTTACAGTTTGGAAGAACTAAAGATGGAGTCATAGGGTATGTTGATGCTGATTTCTCTGGAGACCTTGATAAAAGAAGATCTCTCACAGGTTATGTCTTTACAATCGGAGGTTGTGCAATCAGTTGGAAAGCCACTTTGCGTCTCTGATCACTTTGTCTACCACCAAGTGAGTACATGGCGATTACTAAGGCTTGTAAAGAAGCTATTTGGTTGAAGGACTCTTTAGTGAACACAATGAAGACCTTCAAATCAGCACAGCATTTTGTGACAGTCAGAGTGCCATCTTTCTTACAAAAGATCAAATGTTTCATGAGAGAACAAAACACATTGATGTTCGGTATCATTTTATTCGTGATATTATTGCTCGTGGTGATATTGTTGTGAGCAAAATTAGTACTCATGAAAATCCTGCAGATATGATGACTAAGTCACTTCCTATAACCAAGTTTGAGCATTGCTTAGACTTGGTTGGTGTTCATTATTGAAGTTAAACCCTTAAGGGGTTTTATGAAAGAGGTGGAGAACTTGTTTATTGAAAGTTCGTGATGAAGAACTTGTTCATTGAGAATTTGTGTTAAGGTGGAGATTGTTAGAATTAAGTGACCCAAATTCTTATTTAAATAAAATACTATAGAAAATAAAATAAAAGTAAAATTCATATAGAACTAGACTTCTTTTATTTTATTTTAGAATAAGGTTTTTTAAACCTTATTAAACTCCATCTATTTTATATTGATTAGGATAAGGTGTTTCAATCCTACTAGAATATGGCTTTACAAGCCTATAAATAGACATAGTCTATTCCTCTTGTATTGATTCAATTTTTTCCCGAAAGGGTTTCCACGTAAAATTTGTGTGTTCTTTATTTTTATTTTATTTTATTTTATTTTTTCTCAAGAACCCTATAAAATAATTAAATAATCATATCTCCACTCGCTAATCCCCCACAGGAGGATTGGTTCCTCATAGATCTCATAAATAATATAAACTTGATATATAGAATAGACATGAATAATAATTCAATAATATAAAGTTTAGAAGAATCCTAATTTGTATTGAATAGAATGTTGAATCCTCACAAAGTTTGATCAGTCCACAAATTTGATCTCTTCCGCAAAAGTAAAAAAACAAAACTGAAATAAACCTAAAACCTAATAAAATAGAAAGATTAAAACTGGGAAGAAAATTATACAATTTGAAAAGTTGTCTATAAATTGTGTTAAATGAGCCTATTTATAGACTTAAAGTAATCGTCATCTTTAACCCTAGGTCAGCTAACATCTTCGTGCTTAATGTTTAATTGTGCAGACCAAAATGCCCCTAACTTGTAATTATTTCCTGTACAGAGTTAATGTTGCGACACACCAGGTCCTGTGTCACTACATCGAAGGTAGTATGATAATCTTCAAGGTATCTTCAAGGGTATATTGCAGCATTTTTAGGCTATGTCGCAACACCAAAGACAATCTTGAAATTCTTCTATTCTACTCCTTATGTTGCAACATCCAACTCTCCGTGTTGCAACACAGCGACCAGTAACAAGTTAACACACCTTCTAAAGGTCTTCTGCATGCTCACAAAGTATATTAGCTTACCTTTAGGCCCTATTCGGCCCGTAAGGTCAATAAAAGACTTAAATTACACATTTTATTAAATGTAAATAGAATTACGAAAACTTAACTGAAACTTAACCAAAGTACTTGTATCCAAGCTCCTAAAGTAGGAAAACTAGTTCAATCTGCTACACCAAATTACGGTAGATCGAGACACATGTGGAAAGAACACCCTAAATCTAGGATCCACTCGGATGTAAACTAAGAGCTTTCACTTGTTGACACCAACAAAAAATTATCACTCTTGTCATTGGCCAAGTTAGCACCTGCTAAATCTTCCTCATTGCTCTCAGCAACCCTTTTATTTTGTAGTTTATAACAATCTGTCTTGACGTGACCTAACTTCTTACAATAGCGACATCTCTTGTCTTGCTTTTTTGATACTACCAAAATTGAGGCTTGCCTATCTGACTTGCTATTCAAACCAAACTCATTTTCGAGTTTGTTTTTGCTAAATATATGACCCTTTACATCCTCGAATGAAAAATTATCTCTGTCATAAATCAGAGTTTTCTTGAAAGATTTGTATGAAGGGGGTAAAGAGCACAATAATAGCATAGTTTGATCCTTATTGTCAATCTGAATCTCAACATTTTTAAATCATTCAAAAGAGTAATATATTGACTGATGTGACCTCTAAGGTGCTCAATTTCGTCCATGCGAAATGTTTATAAACGTTGTTTCAACACCAATCAATTAGCTAGAAATTGTCGTGTAGAGGGTTTCTAACCTTTTGCATAAGGTAAATGTCGTTTTCTCTATCAAAACTTCCTACAACATATTATTTGTTAGACATTATTAAATTGTGGATAGAACTTTTTTATCTAACCTATCTTATTCTGATTTATCCATGTCTGTAGGCTTATTCTCTATAATGACCTTCTCAAGATCGCCTTGAATTAGGATTGTCGTCATCTAAACTTGCCACAGATTAAAACTTGTGATGCCATCGAACTTCTCAATATCAAACCTTATTTTTGTCTATCAAACCTTAATGTCTTCTTAGGGTTTCCAAGCCTAGAGTTTATGTTCTTTTTTTCTTAAACAGTTGATTCGCTAAGAGAACCCTATAAAATAGTTAAATAATCATATCTCCACTCGCTAATCCCCCACAGGAGGATTGGTTCCTCATAGATCTCATAAATAATATAGACTTGATATATAGAATAGACATGAATAATAATTTAATATTACTAATTTGTATTGAATAGAATGTTGAATCCTCACAAAGTTTGATCAGTCCACAAATTTGATCTCTTCCGCAAAAGTAAAAAACAGAACTGAAATAAACCTAAAACCTAATAAAATAGAAAGACTAAAGACTAAAATTGGGAAGAAAATTATACAATTTGAAAAGTTGTCTATAAATTGTGTTAAATTTGTTAAATAAGCCTATTTATAAATTGTGTTAAACTACAATTTTTGTTTTTCCATGTCTTCTCTTTGGTGGTGTTAGGCTAGAGATCAGACCATTATTTTTGTGCTTTTTCTGTCTTTCTCACTTTTCTGAATTCCCCATAATCGGGTAAGCAAGGTCTGGGCAACATGCTCTTACATATCCTGGTACACAAAGATGCCATGACCACGCATTCGAAGTTATAGACGAGGATCTCCTCTCTCATTCATGATTAAAAAAAATTGCTAAAGGATCAAAAGAGTCTTCTCTCATCATATATTTGCACCCAATTAAGCTCTTATCTATGAAAAATTAATTAATTAACTCTTTCAATTAATATTAATTGTGCTGACTCTTAAATTATGTTGACATAGAAAACGAACATATGACTGACACTTCGCATATCATGTGGAACTGATGCTGACATGACATATTATCATATTGATAAATATTATTAAAATTGTAAAAGTTAGAAAATTAAAATATTATAAAAATTAAATGAAATTAATATAAAACTATAAAAAAAAACCACTAATTCTGGTTGTTTTCCCTCATACACTATCCTATATAATACCTCAATTCATCCTTATCACCTTTCTTTAAATGAAATTAATATAAAACTATAAAATAAAAATAAAAAAACCACCGGTCCTCTTTGTTTTCCCTCATACACTATCCTACATAATACCTCAATCCATCCTTATCCCCTTTCATTGCATCATGTCTCCTCAACTAGAACCATCACCCATCACTCACCCTAAGCAACCGTTATATTATACGTTAATAATGGCAGTAGGAATGATCGCAAAGCAATAAGAAAGAAAAATAAGAACATACATATTTTATATGAAAAACTCTTATTGAGAAAAAACCACGGGTAGAGGAGGAGAAATTCACTAATATTGAAAAATAAGAATACATGAGGTTTTTGACTATTTGCAGTTTTTAAAGGTTAAACAACCTTTTTTTAATCAACGTCTAATAGAAGAAAATATAGTCCTATAAGGATTCAACTTTACCCCCACAGATTTCCAATTTTACCTCTCTATTTTATTTCTTTATCAAGTAAGTTACACATCAAACTTTTCAGACCGGATCAAACGAGATTCAGATCACTCAACTCTAACAGCAACCAATCACTAAACTTATCATCACTCAAACCCCTTGCTTAACACCTTTCACAAGTCCAACCACAATCACACCTCAAGCTCCCCATTCTTTCTTTCTGAAACCATCATCCCCTTTAACTAACTTACCACCCAACAGCTTTCCCCCAATCAAAACCACCAAGAGACACCATGCCGCATTCACCATTCAAGCCCTCACATGTCATTTTTTTCATATAATCCACCAAAAAACTCAATAATCACGCAAAACCTTACCAGCCTACAACCTAGTATTCTTCAGTACCGAAGACTCTGGGCCTACAAAATAACAAATAGAAATAAGTGGTAAACAACCCACGAGAGAAAACAGAAAAAGCAAACCTAGCCACAATACTTTTCCTTATCACTTTTCTGAAACTCGAGAGATTTTGGGCCACTCTTTGAAATCTTTGACGGTAAAAAGATGAGGTTCAACAACTAGTGACAATGGAAAGGCTTTAGTACATTTTCACAAAACATGTTCGAGTTTGAAAGTTCATCCGTGTCGATTAGAGCTTGCAACGATCTCATTCTGAGAAAGTTTAAGCTCGTAACAAATTTAAGTTCAAGAAAATTAGAGCTCAAAAAAGCCCAAGCCCGTAATAAACTCGAGCCTGAGACTGATATGACTTGAATTCAAGATAAATTCGACTCAAATCTCGAAAAACCCAACTTTATAACTGAACAACCATAATAGATATTAATAATTAATATAATTTTATGATATTACTTAAAAAATAAAATAATAATAAATAATAATTTTTATTTTTTGAAAATTTATTCATATGCATAGCATATTTATATTAAAATTTTATTAATAGGAAAAGTAATTAATAATAGTTTTTATTTTACATTATAATATAATTGTTAAATTTTAATTTAACCCTTTTCTTTTTTAAGATTATATAGTGATGGTTAAATTTAAGTTCGGTCACTATATTACACTCAAATTTTAGATTTAATCTTTATGTTTTAATTTTTTACATAAATGACTCAATTTTACAATGTTATTAGTTAGTCTAAATACTATATTCTAATTAGAATGTTGACATGAATTTTAAGAATCATTAACATCATTAAAATCTTTGTTAAATTTAGGTACATTACAAAGTCAATTTTTATCACATGACTATCGAGTTAGTACTTTTTTAATTTCAAAATGTCACGCCAATAGATTTAATAGAATTTTGATAGTGTTAACAATTAGATCTAAATTTTTAAATATGAAAAATAAAAAGACTACATTCTTAAAAATAAAAATAAAAATAAAAAAATATAATCACCTTTAATGTTGACTTTATAATTTAACCAAGACAAAATAAAATCCATATTATAAATAAATTTTCAGTTTTGAAATCTATGAGGTGATTTAAGACCAAAAGAAAAAAAAAGGAGTTTTATTTAGCTGCTCTAAATAACATTTTTATATTAAAAGTTAGAAGAAATTATGTTTCAACAAAATCTTGATTAGAGGAAAAGAAACAGTGAAAGGGATTACTAAATGATTAAAGTGTATGAAATAACGTCAAATCAAATCTCAAATTACCTTTCCTCTATTGAATTAATACCCAGCTCACCATCCTCTACAAATCATATTTGTCACGTTTTAAAGGTTTCGAGATTCAACTTAATTTAATAAAATCTTACGAATCAAGAGAGTAACCATCACAATTAAAACATTTACCAAAATTCATCGCACAATGTGAAAAATAAATAAAACTAAACTTCTTTTCATGAAAAAATAATTAAAAAACACTCATATAGTTGTTTAAAGTAGATAAAATTTTAATCTTTAAAAAAATAAATATATATATATATAATTGAGTTCATATCCCCAATAAATTTCAAGTCAATCATGTTTCAACATCATCACAAAGTGGTTGACATTTTAACCAAGCCTTATGTTCTTTGTAAAGCTGTGACATAAAATTCAGAGTGCTCTCGGCTAAAGGTTGCTCATATAGCACAAATAGAATATGGGAAAAAAATAGGGAGATAATGTGTTGTTTAAAGAGTTTAATAGTATTAATTAATATTAGTTATGTAATACCTCAAAATTTTTGATAATGAAAATAATATTATTTTAAGAAAATGCATTAGTAAAACTTTTAAGGAAATGGATTAGACTAATTTAATAATTTTTGAGAAAATGATTAGACACCGGGAAAGGATGTTAGCAAGGGTAAATATGTGAATTTTAAATTCTAAAATGGACTAAATCAAATAAAGGTAAAAAGTATATAAATTAAAGTGTAATTTTATCATTTTGTGAAGTAGGGACTTAATTGTAATTTGTTGGGACACCAAAGGATGCTAGGTGTACATGTATGGTGAAAATGGAAGCTGATTAAGGTTGAAAAGTGGGTTAGTAAAAAAGCAAGGAAAAAAATTCGAGAACATGAAAAAAAATGGACTAAAAGTCCTTAGGGTGGCCAGCTAATAAAAAGAGATAAGTGTCAAAACTATTTTTTTTTGGAAAAGGGATTAACTTTTATTAAAAATAAAAATGAGAGTTGCCATTAATTTTTTTTTATGAGGTGTGATCAGGTCATCTCGTAATTTGATCGTTTTAATAAAAAAGTTTTAATTTACTAATACAACAAGTTTGGTCTACGAATTTTAGAAAAACAAGTTCAGGAGCCGATTACGTACGAGGAAGGATTAGTACCCTTGTAACGCCCAAAATTAGTACCTACTTGATTAATTAATGTCTTAAGGTCTAAAATTTGAAAACTTGGAAAGAATTTAAAATACGATCCCTCTTTGTATTAATGTTAATTTGTCAAAATCGTTCAAACAAATTGAAATATATACTAAAAGCCTTTTTATCTCGAGGTAACAAAAGAAGTCGTATCCCGTAAGTTAGGACACAACATTATGAATTCTCGAAAATAAGCTGACCCTTTATTTTATTGAAGCTCATGCGCTTTTATTTAGAAAGATATTCGATTATTTAGATTTGACGAGAAAAATCGAAACCTCGTAAGTTAGAGCACGACTTTCTCGAGTTCCTAAATACAGAACATTGCCTTATTTTGAAAACGTAATACTTAGAACAATATTTTTCTTGTTCAGGATATAACATAAATCGGCCTATTATGGAAAAATACATTTAAATGTGATTTTTTTACGTGATCTTAGTGAGATAAAATAGGATGTAAAAAAAAACGGAACAATGATACAGACGAAATGTCATGTAAATGACATATACTAATAAATCAATTTACGAGCATCGTGTAATATACACTATTTTAATAATAATATGAACAACCAAAGATAAAGGAAATAAATAACCAAAGCATGCACATAAAAGGACAACACCAACTTATAAATAAAGACAAAGAAATAAATAGAATAAATACATAAATAATGTAAGAGAAAATAGCTTATAAAACTATTAAAAATAAAGAACCAAATTAGAATGTAAATGAAATTAAAGGTTCAATTTGTGATAAAATATATAAATAATAATAATGATAATATATGTACGAGTAAAAAATAAAAAATAAAATAATATTTTAAAGGTATAAAAAGGGTAATAAACAAATAGATGAGTAGATAATAATGAAATAATAATGGATAACAAGATACCAATAATAATGAAGGCATAAATAAAATGAATAACAAATGAAGGAAAATAAAAAATGGAAGAATAATAAGTGAATACAAGGATAAAATAAATAAATGAGTGAATGAATGTAAAAATAAATAAAATAAAGCAAGAACAGTGTGCATATAAAAGAATAGAAGCTTGAAATTAAGCAAATAAAGGATTAAATTGGAATTAAAATGAAATTTAGATCCTAAATTATAATAAAATAAATGAATAAACATAAAAAGGCCTATAATGGAATTTAAGGGGCATAAATCGGAATAAAAATGGGGTAAAGGACCACATTGAAGGGCGCGAATAACATAGAGGGACCAAAAGGGAAAATATCCCCGCTCTCCAAAACGCAGCACCTTACACGGGGCTAAAATGCAATAAAAGCAAAATTCTAGGGCAAAATCAAAAGAAAAAGAATAAAAATGATATAATTGAAGTGGGCCGAAGAAACGGAAGGACTGAACAAGCAAATATCCCTTACGCTTAAAAAAAACACGCGGATCCTTAACCTGGAGCGGGTCGGGTCAGTCCATTTTGCATCAAAACAACGTCGTTTAGCGTCTGGGATCATTAAATCAAAACGACGCCATTTTGATAAGTTATAAAAATCTTTTTACCAAAAAATTCATTTAGCCCATTACTTGTAAAAAAAAAAACTTCAAAAAAACTTTCAAAAACTCTCTCAAGCCTCTCCACATCCGGCCATATATCTAGCCAGTCGCCATCGCGCCGGCCGCCGGCGACGGCGCCGCAATCCACGGTGGCCGAAAAATAAAAAAAATCCATTTTTTTGCTTTTGACTTCCCGAGCCCATTAATCACCGATTTTCATCGGAATCGACGGACTTCAACCGCCTATGGCGGCGCAAATGCAAAAAAAAAAAGGTAAGATTTGATTCCTTTCTTTTTTATTTTCCTTAAAAACTAGTAGAAATATCAGTAGAAAAGAAGACAAATAAGTAAATATAAAAAAAAAGACCACCTTTTTCAACTTTTCTCGGTTTTTGATTGCTGTATTGTGTGTGTTTGTAAAAAAAAATACATTGGTTCTTGCGGCTTTTTATAGCCGAAAGAAGAAAAGAAAATAAATACAAAAATTTTTATTTTTGCTACTATTTTTCTTCTCTGTGCTGTTGTCCTTGCAGGTATGGAGGCCAGCTGTGGATGTACGGAGATTGACGTGGCATGCGATGGTGGTGTGCGTGGCTGAAGGGCAAGCCCATGTGCGGCTAGGGTTTTCTCTCTTTGTTTTTTGCTGCTGGAAATGGCTTAATTTTTGGGCTGTTAGGCCACTAGGGTTTTTGTTACATTTGGGCTGTAATTGGGTAGTGTTTTTGGGCTTAATATGTAAATGGACTATTAAGAAATTTTGGACTTTATATTTATTTTATGTTTGGGTTATTGGTTTGGGCCGGGAAAAATAGGCCCACTACAATAAGGATAAAGAATGTTCTATATTTTTGCCATAGGAACAAAAAAAAAAAAAGAACAAGGAGAAAAGAAGGAATATAGAAACTGACGATTTCAAGCTTAAAATAAGTAAGAAATCAAGTTTTATCATAAAATTTGATCTTGCTTTTGAGAGAGAAGCTTATATTCAAGTTGTTTACATCTTTTCCATTTAGTATTAGAAAGGAGAAGAAAGTGATGAAATAGCTTGTTTAAGTGTAGAGAATTAAAAGAGCAAGGTAAGAAAATTAGATTTTCATCTTTTGTTCACATTTTAATTGAGTAAATGCATTAGTAGTGATTTCAACTTGTTATTGATTATGGTTTATGCTGAAAGATAAAAGAGAAAGAAGTGGAAATTGATGCAAAGAAGTGGAAATTGATGCAAGTAGCAAAGGAAAGGAGAAAGTTATAACTTGAAAGATAAAGTGTTGACTTCAAGAGTGAAAGTTGTATGTAATCTTTGAAATCTATGTACCTTGAGTGTATGAGTAATTATGTTAAATAAAAGTTTAAATTATACTAATGAAATTGTTTAATTAAAGATAAGAAACATGATCTTAATATTCAAGATTAATAGTCATGTTAGTAAAAAGTTTAAACAATTAGTAAGAAAAAAATGTAACACTCCAAATTTTCGATATAGTAAATGGTACTGTTCCAAGATTGAATACAATAAATTTTGAGGAAATTGAAAATTGAGTGTAATAAAAGTTTTAAGGAATTAATTACATATTTAGAGAATAAAATTTGGGAATACTAGAGTGGACTTGGAATATTGGAAAAAGGACTAAATTGGAAAAGTTAGAAAACTATGAAGACTAAAATTTGATTTGACCATAGAAAATATGAGTTATTAATGATTATTTGGCATGATAATGATAAATAGTATGAATTAGTCTCAAGGGAGTCTTGGTTGAACTAAATTGAATGAAGGTGAAGAGTACAATGACTAAATCACAATTTTTCATTTTGCCAAAAAGGTTGATAAATGTAAAATGTTGCATGTATAATTAATAATCATGAATGATAAGTATGACTTATGGAAATTTTGATCTGTTAAATGCCATGAATGGAAATAAAGAAAGGTAATAAGTGATAAAAGGTTAAAGTGCATATAACGATCTAGTTTACATTAGCGTCGAAAAATATGATTTTGGAACTCCATTTTTATAAAACGAGTCTGTAAATATTAAATAGGGATATTTATGAAGTTATTATATAGATGAATTGAAATTCGGTTAAGTAATTTAGTCAAAATTGTAGTTAATTAAGGCTTAGGGACTAGATTGTAAAAGTTTAAACACTATATATTTTTAATTAGCAAAAGATTTGGGGAATTAAATAGAAATTATCTCAAGGACTAAAATGGTTATTAGAATTTTTTTTTCATATAGTTAGTGGACGGTAATGATGAATTGGTTAAGATTAAATTATTAATTAAAATAGTTTCATTAAAGAATAAATTGAGGTTGGTTAAGATTAATTAAGGATTAATCTTGGCATATAAAGAAAAAACATAGTCGGAAGTTGCCATCTACCTCCCCTAAGCCATCGAAACCATTAGAAAGAAAAGAGAAAAGCTTGGTTCTTAATTTTGGTCAGCCATTTGTTAAGGTAATTAAGCCTTTTTGTAACACCCCTAACCTGTATCCGTCGCCTAATTAAGGTTACGAGGCATTAACTAACCGATAACATAATAAATTTGCTTTTTCAAACATTCACAAATTTTACACATATCATTTTAACATAAATGCATAAAACTCATGATTTTTCTTTAGCAAATTCACATATAAGTATTTTAATAGTAATTGACAAAAGTTACTATTCATTTGGTCAATTTTCATCTCATTAACAGAATAGGCACATACTTATCATCATTTTCCTTTCAACTTTATTTCATCACAAAAAAATATACAACCGCACATGGAAACGTGTATAAACATCCTATAATTTACATTATCTAAACGCATCATTCAAATATATTTTAACTTAAGCAAAAACCTTAACCGAGACAATTAATTATGCCATGAAATTTTATACATACAATGATCATTACATCAACCACTTCCAAATTTACTAACATCATTAAATCATTTTCAAACATACAACATTTATCACATAGACCATTCATGTATAATATATATAACATTATAACTAAAAGTGAGTTCAAACCATAACCAAAGTATGACCAAAATTATCATGGAAATTAAGCCATTTTCGCATGGCTCAAGTTATACATATTCAAGGTCGAACAAAATACATATTAGCCTATACATGCCATAAGTTCAAAAATAAACTTTTAAAAGTACTGAGGTTGACGATAGTGTGGATGCCTTCGATAACGATCCCCGAGCTCGTAACTTACAATCAAAATCTATAAAACAGAGTAACAAAAACACACAGAATAAGCTAACTTAGCTTAGTAAGCCTTAAACAATTATCAAATCAATAATATATATATATATCAACTTCTTAAAATCCAAATAAACTAATTTACTAAATCAATGTATATTAAATTTTAACTTAACAAATCCATAACCACACATGATTATCATATCTACCATTTTGGCCGAATACTTATAAGATTAGTATTTTGCAAGTTTTCATACCACTTTCAAAGCCAAATATCATTATAAATTAAAAATATACTTTCACACATCTATAAAAGCTCACAAAATCACATTTAACTACATATACCATCATCACTTATTTAGCAGAATATGCAAGATCAAACATATCTTTACAAATATATATATACATACCTATGTGGCCGAATTTACAAGTTCAATTGGAACACCACATAAATACTTACCTATATGACCGGTTATACCAAGTTCATTATATCATTACATAAGTACATACCTATAAGACCGAATATACAAGGTTCAATATATCATCACATATGGCTGATTATACAAAATTCAATATATTCTCACATATAACCAAATATACAAATTCAATATATCATCACATATGGTCAAATATACAAATTCAATTGATGTGCGTGATAAGTTTTATATTTATGATTGATCGTACTTGAAAATAACTATTATCATGATAAAGGCAAGTGCACTTATCAAATAGTAGTATAGCTTATAGCAAGATCGGAATGTCGAACCCACAGGAACTAAGAGTACTAGTATTAACCTTCTTTTTATTATCTAGCCTAAAAATAAGGGGATTTGCTTTATTTAAACTAATTAACTAAACTAAGAATGCACAGGAAGTAAATTGGGGAAATACTTTTGGGAAAACTGATTGATTTAAACAATACCCAAGGAAGAATCCACCTAGACTTCACTTGTTATTTGACTCTGAACTAGATGATTTATTCACTTGACTCGATCCGTAGAAATCCCTAATTTATATTGTTATCTCTCTCGAGACTAACAACGTCTAACCCTAGGTTGATTAATTGAAATCTCTTTCTAATTAAAACCCCTAGTTTTGCATTAACTCGATCTATGGATTCCCTTATTAGTTTTGACCTTAATTCGGTAGATTTATGTCGCCCTATGTCTATGGGTGCAATCAACTCCGCTTAATAATGCTAAATGTACTCTTAGACAGGGACTATTGCTCCTCTGAATAAGTACATCAATACTTGAATTAATATACTGGGATATTAAAGCAAGAATTAAGAACACATAATTAAGAAAAAATCAAGTATTTATCATATAATTCAAAAAAATAGTAACAAGGTCTGTCTTAGGTTTCATCCCCTTTAGGTATTTAAGGAATTTAGTTCATATGTGTAAAAGAAAACATATTAGATGAATAATAATAACAAAATATAAAGAAACCCAAAAACCCCTGAAGGAAATTGAAGGGAGATCTTCGGTCTTGAAGGAGAATCCGAATTCTGAGATGGATCAATCGGCTTTCTTCGAGCAATTCTTTGCCTCCTACTCCGTGTGTTTCTCTAGGTGCCTCCTCAATTGTTTATATAGGCTTTGGGATGCTTCAAAACCCTTAAAGTAGCTTTTTCCGAGTAGAATTAGACTTGGGCTCAATAGGGACACGACCATGTGCCACGCCAGTGTAGGGTGGTTTAGGCCGTGTTAAAGTCTGCTAAATAGACACGGGTGTATGGTCTACCCGTGTGAGGAAGTCCAGGTCATGTTGATTTCCTACGTTAACCCATTTTCTCCGTTTTTGGCCCGTTTCTCGCTATTTTTACTCTTCTATGCTCACCTAAGTATAAAACATGAAATTAAAGGATTAGGAGCATCAAATTCCACAAATCTAAAGATAATTCATCCATAAATGTGCTAAGCATGGGATAAAAATATGTATAAATTACGACATATCAAATACCCCCACACTTAAGCGTTTGCTTGTCCTCAAGCAAAGTCCCCAATTCATAATGAAGAATTCATTTTTTCTCAACTTATAATTCCTATCAATAATATCTCAAAATAATCCATAAGTAATCATACATTGAGAATTCAACTAGAAGAACATCAAAGTTTTAAACATTCCAAGTTGAGCATTTTATCATGAAAACGTAGGTGTCTCCCCTCATCTAAGTAATCACCTTTGATTCAAAATATTATAGAGGTTAACGTCCTCACTAAAGATTCACTCAAATCACTCGAGGTGTTTAAGGACAACAAATTTAGTACTCAACAGTCAATATGAAAAGTTATTACCATTGGCTTGTGTGAAAATCAAATCTCCACCACTATATATTGAGATGATACATCCATCAAAAGGTCTTTAGAAGGTTGTAACGTGGCTTTGGTTAGGAGGTGTGGTCACAAGCTGAAAGAGAAGTTAGAATCGAGATTGAATTGAAAAATTACCTAACTAGAAAAATACTAAAACTGACAAATTACATTCCTAATTAGATGATCCTAGAATTGAGCTTTTCTTCATAAATAACATCATTTTAATCCAAGCATTACATAATTTCGTAATATGCTAGACGACAAATCTCAATTGCAGCAACTTCGATTTTTTTTTAAGAACAAATCAAGTAATATAAAACTTTGCTAACTATGAAAAATAAAACATAGCTAAGCAATTTATTCAAATCAAATCTCGTCAAAGATAGGGATGAAATTACTTGAGGGGATTTCAACAATAATGGGTTATGGGTTAATATTGAGGGTAAATCAATGAATGGCTTGTTAGGCTCAAGGGGGTTCACTAAGGGTTAATTATGAAGGTAGACTTTTATGGAGTGAGTAGGTTAAACCTAAGTGCCTTTATCATTTCGACATATCGAATCAATGGTGTGATCTTGACATGCATAATCGAAGCAAGTTCTAGAATAACATATCAATATTGACGCACTCATAGCAAAAATAAAATTGAGCATGAAAGAAATAATATATGCTCTAAAGGCTCAAGATCTCACAAAAATTTTGGCTTTTTTGATGTTAATCCTGTGAATTTCGACTTCAAGATAATACCTAAACTTGGGGAAATAACCTAGCAATTTTTAATTCTCAGAAATCAACTTATCATGCTTGATTCTCTAATGCCTTAAAGTTTAAACAATCAATGCATAAATGCCTATGTTTTAATTCAAGACATATCAATAAAAATCATAAATTAATCAAAATTCATTCTAATAGTGATATGAGTGAGTCACATGAGAATAAGACAAAATTCAGGGATTTTTCTGATAATGATATAAATAACCCCCCCCACACTTAAGATGTACATTGTCCTCAATGTACAGAGATAGATTTATTGAAAAATATAGATATAAGATCATAAGATAGGGAGAGAAGTGAAACTTCTTGTATGTTAAATGGAATCCTTGAATCGGAGTCATGGAAAGTAATCGGCTAAGGCAAGGGTGAGATTGGAAGAGGATACTTCGGTGGTGGTAGAGGTTGTTAGCCCACAAGTGCTGTGCCAAAAGAAAATTATAACTGGTGGTAGCTATGGTCGTAGTCGAGCAGGGCATGATAGTCGTGGAGGATCTTTTCCAGTAGAGTTGTAAATTCCTAAGTAATAGTGAGCTTTGGAGCTCTTCATAACTGCGATAGAATCAATAATCATTTAGGATATATAAAGTAGCATGATTACTCGTAAAGAAATGGCCGAAAACATAAATTATTTAATATAAATTGTAAAACCTAAAGATGAAGTAAAAATAATATTTAAGAGAAAAAAATAAAAAGTAATTTAAAAAGATAAATAAAGATAAAAGTAAAATAATAAATAAAAGTCTTCAAAAATCCTTATCGCCTGATGGTTCGCGAGGTGGAGGTGGCGCTGAAATGTGAAGGTGCTGACGAATCTGATGTAAGCGCTGAAAACATTGTTGCTCGAATCGAGTGAGACACTCAAAGATGTCAGAGAGTGAAGCAGCCGCATGAACTGGACAATGAATAGGTGGTGGCTGAGATGGTGGATCCTTGTGAGGTGGAGGGACATCATCAGTAATGTCCTCTGGGTCCTCCTGCTCGGCTGACTGGATGAGGCGATACTGAGGAGGATTAAATCCACGTCTTCGCTCGATCATCCTCATATGAAGCATACTCGAGATGCCCTATGGGGACATCTGATCGATGAGGGTGAGGCAGAATAATTGCGCCGCCGTGTTGAGAAGACCGAAGTACTGCGCCAGGGGAGTCACATAAGGGCTGATGGAAAGGACTCCCTTCCTATGCCACTTTGTCTGATGGCGAATGGTGAGAGCGATGAAATAAGCGAGGTCGAATACGTACCCATGCGCCATACTCCAAAAAAATAGGCGTCGTTAGTGTTGACGATGCCGGTACTCTCTCGTCGTCCTGTCAGGGTGTGGGCTAGGATGGCGTGTAAATATCTTAGTGATGGGGCGAGAGCTGATGCCTTGGAGCGGCTAGGGTCATAAGTGGCTGAAGTAGCGACTAGGGCCTTCCAGCAATTTGAATGAAAATAGTGGATGTGGCAATGGAGATTGTTGAAGTCATCGCCGTCCAAGAACTCCTTCGTATATAGTCCTAATGCGACACTGAACTCAGGCACGCTTAACTGGTGAACTAAACCACCAAGACGGAACTGGACCATTCTGAGATCATCAAACTCTATCATAACGGTTTGAAGGTGGAAGGTCGAATAGAGTTCTAATGTGAGCTCGAGATATGTCGGCTCGATGATCTCGAAGAAGATCCCCCATGGGTCAGTAGTTAGGAGAGCCCGGATTGCGTTAGCGAGTTGGATCTGCTCTAGGGCGGTCCAATCAATGCAATGGTCCACACTTAGGGGTCGGGCCCGTAGTATCTGGAATAGTTCTTCCTGGGGTCCCTTTCATTTTTTTGAAGCGTGGATGGCGGTTTTCTTACCACGTGGATTTGACATAGTATACCTGTAAGAAGAACGATTATCATGTCGGAGAAGATAACATATGCTAACAAAACCAAAAAGGAATTAACCATGAATATAATTAAACTAAAAAATTCAACCAAAAACTAATGACACTAACAAGACTCGACCAAAAGCAATCAAATTGCATAACATAAATCAATTGACGACAAAAATTTTATGGCAAATGGCATAGTAATAGCATGACTAAATTCAACACGAAATAAATAAAAGTAACTAATAATGGTAAGATAAAAATACAAAATACATGAAATAGATCCTAAGAATGAGGATAATCTGATAAGCAATTAATAAACAAAATGTAAGTACTAGGGGAAAATTAAGATCATCATGATAGTAAGCATCAAAAGAAGGTAAAAGAGAAGAGAAAATTGATACTGGAGGACCGATGGCCGGAAGAGCGACGGCGTGATGATGGGGATTGTAGTATGGAGAAAGAGAGAAGAAGGAAAGAATGTGTAGGGAATGGAGGACAAGATAGAAGATTTTGATGCGTATGGAGGAAAAGGGAGGAGAAAGGGTGGATTTTGGAGTGATGGTTAGAGCTTAGGTGGTGACGGTGGCAGAGAGAGCAGCGGTTAGGGTTAGGGTATTGGGGAAGGGGATGATGAATAGTGGGGGTTTATATAGATATTGGGGCACACGGTCGTGAGGCACGCCCGTGTGCCCTTATTTCAGCCCGTATGTTTCGTGGTTTTCAAATTTGGGCGCATCTGGGATTCAGCCCACGTCCGTGTTCTTTGGGCATGTTGGTGCACACGGTCGTGTCGCACAGCCGTGTCCTGCTTCGTTCACTTCTCCTACGCCCGTGTATATATGCGCACGCCTGTATTATTTTAACAATTTCGACCACAGGTGGTAGGCATGGGCGTGTCCGTGTTGATTTGGCAGGATTGCCCACGACCATGTTGCACGGCCGCAACAACGTATTGAATCCCGTGTTTTGGGAAAAAATTACTCTATATTCATACGACCGTATCACACGGCCGTGTCACTGCCCGTAGTATGAACACGGCCTAAGACACGCCCGTGTGTCTGGCCGTGTAGATTTGGAAAACTTGTGTTTAAGGACTTAGTTAATGATTTAGATGTTAAAAACTAAAATTTAAAGAAATGAACACCGTTAGTGCTCGGGTTGCCTTCCGAGAAGCGCTTATTTATAGTCTA
Source organism: Gossypium arboreum (assembly GCF_025698485.1). Lineage (NCBI taxonomy): Eukaryota > Viridiplantae > Streptophyta > Magnoliopsida > Malvales > Malvaceae > Gossypium > Gossypium arboreum. The sequence continues at coordinate 110,199,476 of NC_069070.1, read as the reverse complement.
AACTCGACTTACCTCAAATTCGAAAAGTCATGGTGGTTGAAGGAGTTGACACTCCTCATTTCTGCTATTAATTTTATCAAAATAAGGTTTTAGACGAGTACTATTTACCTTAAAAGTGCCGAATTTGGAATGATTTACCTCAACTGTACCGTATGGGAAAATGTTAAGTACCGTAAAAGCGATTGCTCCATTGGGTTCAGGAGTGGCAATATGAGAATCTGCCGCATCTAACAGTACTTTGTCTCTAACTTTAAGTTGACTAGATAAATCATTGAGTCCATCATGGCATGGTTTCGGTTTATCTTGTGTTCTCGGTTTCTGTGTCCGCCATTCATCTAGTTCCTCGATCTGTAGCCTTTGCTCTTCATAGATGGGTCTTTTGTTGTTACTTGAAAATGGCTCATTTATGCTCTTCAAACGTGTTTCCTGCAAAAAAGGTTGCACCACATGATCAGTATTAGTAGCATGATTTATACAACCACCCTTGATATTCAATATGTTACTCGTTTCGAGCTTGAAGAGTGATTATTTCATCGCCCACACGAAGTGTGAGTTCCCCTGTACCAACATCAATAATAGTTCTAACAGTTGCTAAAAATGGTCATCCTAAAATTAAAGGCACGTCACTATCCTCTTCCATGTCTAGAACAACAAAGTTAATTGGGAATATAAATTTATCAATTTTGACAAGTACGTCTTCAATGATACCCCTAGGAAATCTGATGGTTTTATCTGCTAACTGAATACTTATCCTAGTTTGTTTGAGTTTCCCAAGACGTAGTTGCTTGAACATTTTGTAGGGCATGACGTTAATACTCACCCCTAAATCAGCAAATGCATTATTAACATCTAAGCTACCAATTAAACAAGGAATCGTAAAGCTCCCTGGATCTTTCAATTTGTTGGGTAGCTTATTCTGTAGAATGGCTGAACAAATTGCACTTAACTCCACATGCGACGCCTCATCCAACTTCCGTTTATTTGCTAAAAGTTCCTTTAAAAATTTAACTACGTTTGGCATCGGCGAAAGAGCTTCAATAAACGGTAAGTTAATATGTAATTTCTTTAATAATTTAAAGAATTGACCAAATTATTCGTCCGTGTGGTCTTTCCTTGTCGTACTTGGATATGGCACATGAGGTTTATATTCTCTACTTACCGGTTTTTATTCCCCGTGGTCCACCTCATCCTTACCTTTACTTACCATAAGTCCTTGCCTCGAGTCTAGTTTAAGTTCAACTAACCCTTCCTCATCTCGAATGATAATCGCATTAAGCTGCTCATTTGGGTTAGTTTTAGTACCTTGTGGTCAGTCAGAAATCAATTTAGCCAGCTATCCAATTTGATTCTCGAGCCCTGGGATCGATGCTTGCTAAGTTTTAAGTGCAGTTTCAGTGTTCTGAAAACGGGTTTTCGACACCGAGATAAATTTCGTTAGCATCTCCTCCAGGTTCGGCTTCTTTTCCTGCTGGTAAGGTGGTTGTTGAAAACCTGAAAGATGTTGTGGCCTCTGATTTCCTTGGCCACCCCATGAGAAGTTGGGATGGTTTCTCCAACCTGCATTATAAGTGTTACTGTATGGGTTATTTTGAGGTCTAGAATTATTATTACTCATATATTGAACTTGTTCCTCCTCGGTCTAGGGTTGAAAGATTGATATTCTGTGTGTACTCCTCATCTATTTGAATGGCACATCATCACTGGATGTACTTGAGTAGAATCATACAAACTGTCAATCTTTTTATTTAATAGTTCTACCTGGTTAGATAGCATAGTAACCGCGTCGAGGTTGAAAACACCTGCTAATTTTGTCAGCTTTGTTCTAATGACTTGCCACTGATAGTTATTCAGTGACATCTCTTCAATAAATTTATAAGCCTCTTCAGGTGTTTTGTTGTTTAAAGTTCCACCGACGACTGCGTCGATGAGTTGTCTTATTAAGGGGTTCACACAGTTGTAAAAAGTCTAAACCTGCAGCCATAGAGGTAACCCATGGTAAGGGCACCTTCTTAATAGGTCCTTGTATTTCTCCCATGCATCATATAGGGTTTCTAGATCCATCTGTACAAAAGAAGAGATATCATTCCTTAGTTTAGCCGTTTTAGCCGACGGAAAATATTTTAGTAAAAATTTTTCGGTCATTTGTTTCCAAATTGTGATTGACCCTCGTGGTAACGAGTTCAACCATTGTTTAGCTTTGTTCCTCAAAGAGAATGGAAACAACCGAAGGTGTATGGAATCATCAGAAACACCATTGATCTTAAAAGTGTCGCAAAACTCCAAAAAATTCACCAAATGAGTGTTTGGATCCTCGTCTTGCAAACCATCAAACTGAACAAATTGTTGTATCATTTGAATCGTGTTAGATTTCAATTCAAAATTTTTTGCAGCAATAGTAGGTCTAACTATACTCGATTCAACTCCTGTTAAAGTAGGTTTAGCATAATCATACATAGTACGCGGAGCAGGATTCTAATTTATTGGATCTGCGGAAACCACAGGAGGTAGCTGATTATTCTGATTTTCAGCCATCCCCTCGGTTGTAGTTTGACTATCGTCCTCTTCCCATTCCTCTATGTATCGTAGGCTTACCCTTATTTCTCTTCGGTTTCTGCGAGCTGTGCTTTCGATCTCACTATCAAAAAGTGGAGGTCCTGACGGGTTTCTTCTAGTCATAAACTATAAAAACCTGTCAGAAGCAAATAAAAGAAAATTTTAATAATTTAAGCCATAATAAATTTAAATTGCAATAAAAATAAATGGCTAAAGTAATAAAAATTAAGTGTTCCTAATATCTTAGTTTCCCGGCAACGGCGCTAAAAACTTGATGCATGTGATAAGTTTTATATTTATGATTGATCGTACTTGAAAACTAACTATTATCACGAAAAAGGCAAACACGCCTATCGAACAGTAGTAAGCTTATAGCAAGACCGGAATGTCGAACCCACAAGAATAAAAGTACTAGTATTAACACTTTTTTTATTATCTAGCCTAAAAATAAGTGGATTTGCTTTATCTAAACAATTAACTAAACTAAGAATGCACAGCAAGTAAATTGGGGAAATACTTTTGGGAAAACTAATTGATTTAGACAATACCCAAGGAAGAATCCACCTAGACTTCACTTGTTATTTGACTCTGAACTAGACGACTTATTCACTTGACTCAATCCGTAGAAATCCCTAATTTATGTTATTATCTCTCTCGAGACTAACAACGTCTAACCCTAGGTTGATTAATTGAAATCTCTTTCTAATTAAAACCCCTAGTGTTGCATTAACTCGATCTATGGATTCCCTTATTAGGTTTTACCCTAATGCTGTAGATTTATGTGGCCCTATGTCTATGGGTGCAATCAACTCCGCTTAATTATGCTAGATCTACTCTTAGACAAGGACCTTTGCTCATCTGAATAAGCACATCAATACTTGAATTGATATCCTGAGATATTAAAGTAAGAATTAAGAACACATAATTAAGAACAAATCAAGTATTTATCATATAATTCAAAAAAATAGTAACAAGATCCGTTTTAGGTTTCATCCTCCTTAGGTATTTAGGGAATTTAGTTCATATGTGTAAAAGAAAACATATTAGAAGAATAATAATAACAAAACATAAAGAAACCCAAAAACCCTGAAGGAAATTGAAGGGAGATCTTCAATCTTGAAGGAGAATCCAGCTTCTGAGATGGATCAATCGGCTTTCTTCGAGTAATTCCTTGCCTCCTACTCTGTGTGTTTCTCTAGGTGCCTCCTCGGGTGTTTATATAGGCTTTGGGATGCTTTAAAACCCTTAAAAGTGGCCTTTTCCAAGTAGAACTAGACTTGGGCTCGATAGGTACACGGCCGTGTGCCACGCCCGTGTGGGGTGGTTTAGGCCGTGTTAAAGTCTGCTAAATAGACACAAGCATGTGGTCTACCAGTGTGAGGAAGTCCAGTCCATGTTGATTTCCCACGTTGACCCATTTTCTCCGTTTTTGGCCCGTTTCTCACTCTTTTTACTCTCCTATGCTCACCTAAGTATAAAACATGAAATTAAAGGATTACGAGCATCAAATTCCACAAATCTAATGATAATTCATCCATAAATGTGTTAAGCATGAGATAAAAATATGTATAAATTACAACTTAGCATCAATATATCATCACATATGGCCAATTATACAAGGTTCATATAGCTCGATTTTCTTGTTCACTTACCACATCAACATAAAATCTTTTAAATATAGACTTGAAAATAAATCACCAGCATAAAGCCTGCTAGGCATAGGCCTGAATCACACACCGGCACAAGGCCTGCTAGACCTAAGGCCTGATATTTATTCACCGGCACTAAGCCTGCTAGGCACAAAGCCCGATTAAAGTCACCAGCACAAAGCTTGCTAGGCTCAAAGCCCGAATATCACAATTATAAAATCATTCCATAACAGTTCATATATCGAATCGTCCAAATATTCCATGTAATTCATACAAACTTTCAGTGGTTTTAACTCAGTCGAATAAAACTCAACCACATTAATTCAATGATAAATCACATTCGGCTATTATACTAATAAACTATAAAATTCGAATCATCATAGTAAAACATTCTATGTTCGAAATAAACGATGTTTAATTTCTTAAAGACATACCTCGGATATCAACGGACGTTATAAGCCGAATACCTAGTTTTCTCTTTTATTTTCTTTTATTTCTAGTTTCGGTCATGAGATGAAAGTATGAGCACTACTATATTTTATTATATGTTTTATATTTTTATTATATTTTAATTAATTACAATTTAACCTTTATAATTAAATAACTAAAACATATATTCCAAGGGTACAACCGGCCACCACTAACTCCAATGCTCTATTTGCAACTTAAATGCTTCAATTTAAAAAGCCAATTGCAATTTGGCCCTTATACATTAAATTATCAAGTTTTTATTTTACGCGATTAAGTCCTTTTATTAAATTAAGCACACAAACAATCAAATTTTCATATGAAAATTTCACACATGCAAATTCACATATAATAAACACGAAAAATAATATTTAAATATTTTTCTGACTCAGATTCATGGTCCCGAAATGACCGTTCCGATTAGAGTCTAAATCGGACTGTTACACTTTTTCATATAATTTTTATAGATTTTTTTTATCATGGGGGCTTGATTTAGCTAGCCCATGTATCAATTTTTTAAGTTTTGATAATTTTCCATTGTTGAGAATTGGATGAATTAGGTGTTAAATTGATAGAAATTAAACTTAGATTATGAAAAGGACTAAATTGTAAACCTTAATTGTTAATTTCGTACATTAGGGACTAAATTGAATAAAATGTAATTTTTATGAAATTTCAATAGGAATAGAAAATAAAGGGTCCCTAATGAATATGTGCAAAATTAGATTTTAATCCAAAGCTCTCGATTGAAAGTTATGTTTGTCTCTATAACAACCCGATTTTTCGGTGGTGTCGAAAACTATGGTTCGAGACCGCAAAATTCGACTAGTAGGCTCGTAAATTTTAATATTTGGTACTTACGAGTCAAATTTGATTTTAGAAATATTTTTGCATTAGTAATTTGTGATTTATAATAATTTATTAGGTCAAGTGGTTTTAGAAAATATGGTATCGAGACCTCGTTTCTATAAATTGAAAATATTTTTATAAATATTTACGAGTGTCATTAAGGTAGTATTAAAGTTCCATTAGAAAATTTTAATGTATTGATAGTTAATTAATTAAAAGGGACTAAATTGAAAGAGGTGCAAAACTTACTAATTAAAAGAAATAGTGATTAAATGGTTTAAATGGTAAATAAGGGAGGACTTAAAAAGTAAATAGGCACAAATGGGATAGCTGAGGCTGCATAAGCAAAAAAAATAAAATAAATTCATATGATTTAAGGGCAAAATTAGAAATAAAATAAAATTAAAATAGCTAAAATGGGATTTTAAAAGTTTCTAGAGAATTTCTTGTCCTATTTTTTGGTCCAAAAACACTATTGAAGAGCTCTTAAAGTTAGTTTTCATATTTTAGCTTCATATGAGTTTAATTCTTGCTTTTTCTTGAAATTATTCTGCTTTTGAGACTTTTACAATTAGGTCCAACTAGCTATTACCTTAGTTTTTTATTTTATTGAGAATTTTGAAAATTACCATTGATGAATACTGGATGTTTTTGATGAAATAACATGGATTTAGAGCTTTAATTCAGTTGTATGATGGTTTTATAAAGTGATTTTTTTAGATATTGGTTTTAGGACCAAATTGTGAAAATGTTAAATATTAGGGTTTGGTATTAAATTTCTATTTATCAAGGGCTGTATGATAGCCTATAATATTTAAATAAATTATCAATTAAGAAAAAAATTAGTTCATTTGATAGACTAATTAGTTAAAGGACTAAATTACAAAAGTTGTAAAAGTTGGGATAATTATGTAAATTAAAAAATTGAGGGTATTAATTGTGAAGTGAATTGGAACAGAAATATATGCTAGTGAATGAATAATTTATATTTTAGATCAAAATCTCAGAGATACTCGTGAAAAAGAAAATTAGCGTAATAGTCCTCGAACTTCTACAAATCTTACAATTTAACCTAGGTAAGTTCATAAGGTTAAAATTTAATATTTGTATTGATTTGATGAATGGTATTATGTATTTATTCTATTATTGAAATTGAAATATTGTTAAAATTGTAAATTTGAATTGAATATCCGAATTAAATGAAGTGCAAGATTTAAGTACATTCGGCATTCGATGAATTGATAGCATTGGAGGAAAATGATAGCAAATTACCCAAGTAAATCGAGGTCTAAAATTTGTTCTGAACTTTTGTGTTTACTTTCCATTTAGCTCTCACGAGCTTCTGTTTAACTCATATGAGTTTTCGTTCAGTTCTATTGAGCTTCTGTTTAACCCTTATAGGTTTCCGTTCAGCTCTATTGAGCTTCTGTTGAACCCTTATGGGTTTTTGTTCAACTCTTACGAGCTTCTGTTCAACCCTTATTGGTTTCTGTTTAGCTCTTATGAGCTTTTGTTCACCTTTCGGGCTTTTGAAAATGATGTACTGTTATCCGTAAGCCATTCTCCAATTTGGTAAGTGACTTATGAAATTGAAATTGAAAGACTTATTGTTATTATTGGTATTGATTTGAAATAAATGTATTCATCGATTAAAGTTGTGATTGGTAGGGAATTTACATTGAATGAATTTATTTAATGGATGTGTTATAATAGATTCGGTAAGATTTATGTTTAACCCATCGAACTTCCTAAGCTTTATTAAGCTTACCTGAGTTGTTTAATGTCTTTGTAGATTTTCAAGAGGTCGAAAGATCGGATCAACACATCAAGTCACACTATCCAGCTTATTCTGGTAGCTTTTGAAACGTACACTATGGTTTATATGGCATGTATAGGGTTGGAATGGCTTTGAGTAAAGTTGGTTTGTGTAAATATTATGAATTATATTTTGTTTATATTTCCAATTAACTTATATATGTATGTGTAGTCTTATCATGCTTGATATATGTTTGGGTATGGTTGAGTGATAAATAGTTTATAGGTATGTTAATGAATGAGTTGGTATAGTATGTTTGATATAAGTAATCAAATATGTGATTTGATCAATATGGTAAATTTGAATATTACTATATTTTTGATAATATGATATGTTTAAAGCTTGATTTGGTTGTATTGAAGATTTTGTTATGGTATATGAGTGTGCTAAATGAAGCGTTTAGGTTGAAATAAAAAATGGGTGAGGAATATGGCTGAAAAGAGCCCATTTTCGTCCACACAGGCAGAGACACGGGCGTGTATGTCAACCGTGTGTGACACACGACCTATCACATGGATGTGTGGTCTGGCTGTGTGTCCTCTACGTCTTTAAAATTACAAAATAGAATGTTCAGGTATTTTCACACAGCCTAGCATACGGGCGTGTGGCTTGGCCATGTGACCCAAGTCAGTAAGCACCCTAATTTGGACATGGTCTGGGACACGGTCGTGTGCCCCTATTTCGAATGCCTACACGATCTGAGACATGGACCTATCTCTCAACCATATGAGCCACTCGACTTGGCCATACGGGTGTGTGTCTCCTACTCCTTTGAAAATTTTTGATATTTTTGAAAAAATTATCTGAGTTCCCGGTTTAGTCCCGATTTATTTCTAATGTGTATTTTGAGCCTTGAATGTAACAGCCTAATTTCAGTGAAATCAGAATAGTGGTTTCGGGACCACAAATATGAGTCCGAAAAATGAAATTATTTAAATTTCATAAAATGATAGGTATTATGATAGGAATATTGCATGAAAATTTTTATCGAAAAATTTTATCAACTATGTGTTTAATTGCAAAAAGGACTAAATTGAATAAAATGTCAAAGTTGAATTCTAGTAGTTGTAAGGATTAAATAGCTATAGAATTAAAAATAAGAAGTCCTTTTATGGCAATTAGACCATTGATGAAAAACATGTAGATATTTTTAATGAGTCATATATGGAAAAATTGAAAAAAGTTAAGGACTAAATTAGAAATTGAATTAAATAAAGTATGATAAATGATTAAAATCCATTTTATATCATCTTCTTCTTCATAAAATACATGGAAACCCTAGGAGAGAGAAAGGAAATTTCTCAAGCTTGATTTGGTAAGTTCTATGTCTCGTTTTTAGTGATTTTTATATTTTTCGAATCGGGAAAGCTTAATTTCTTTATTTGAGTGATTAAATTGAAAGAAAATCAAAGTTTAGAAAATTACCCATGGATTAATATGTTGTAAATTGAAAGTTTTTGATGGAAAATGAAAGATTATTGATAGATAAATCACTTTTACAAGGTGATTTTTAGTGAAAACAAGTGTAGGGACTAAATTGGAAAGTAGTGAAATTCTTGGAAAGATTCTAAAAATTATGAAATACATGTGCTGTAAAAGTTATATTGAAGTTTTGAATAAGCTTGGAATAAGGAGTAAATTGCATGAATTTCAATTTTTGAGCCTAGGGACGAAATTAGAATTAATTAAAAGTTTAGGGGCAAAATGATACTTTTGCCTAAAATGCGAAGTGGGCTTGATTGACTGTAAAAATCATAGAATTGATGACTAAATTTATTTATATAGTTCCGAAAGTGTCGAACAAAGAAAAAGATCGAGGGAAAGAAAAAGTTTCAGATTAGTAAATACGATCAATTGTCGAGGTAAGTTCGTAGAACTAAATTAAGCATGTAAATGAGTTGAATTGATTGTTTAATATTGTGCATTATTATTTTTAATTGTTATGTACATGTAATAAATCAATCTTGATTTGTGATTTACATGTAAATGATGAAATATTACATGAATCTGTTTGAATATTGATTTCTAATTGGACAGGTGATTACCGTGTATATGAGATCCTACATATGTTGCAGTAAAGGTTGTTCCGAAAGGGATAATCTTTTGATCTCATTATGAAAAGGAATGTAACCCAAAAGGGTGATACTTGAAAAGAATTTATGTACCCAAATGGTACAACTTGAAAAGGTTATGTACATTTTTTGTGTACACTAGAAAAGGAAAGGTATACTTTGTGTATACCATATGAAAAGGAAATGTATACTTTGTGAATACCACTTGAAAAGGAAAGGTACACTATATGTGTACACTTGAAAAGGTTATGTGCACTTTGAGTGTACAAATTGAAAAGGGTATGTACACTTCGTGTGTACCACTTGAAAAGGGAATGTGCACCTCGAGTGTACAACTAGAAAAGGAAAAGTCCATCGAAAATTCAAAAATTCAATAGAAATGTATTAACAAGTGAAATAAGAAGAAATGACATGATGAGCTCATCTATGCATAATAATGTTTTTGTACTAACTAATTTTGGTTGAATGATTGTGTATAAGTCATATTTGCTAGTTTGTTAAATTGATGGATAAATTGCTTTATGTGTGATTTACTTGTTATATATGAGTGGTAAGTGTAGTTTGGTTATATGAACTTACTAAGCATATAATGCTTACTAGGTTTATTTTTCCCTGTTTTATAGTGTTCAAAGCTCGTGAAGGTTGGATCGGGTCGGAGTATCATCACACTATCAACTCCTTAATATTGGTATAAACGATAAACTCATTTTGATATAATAACATGTATAGGCTAATGAGGCCAAATGATGATGTAATATGTTTGTTTACAACTTAGCCATTGGAATGGCTAGTAATATGTATTTTGTGGTAATGTGGTATGTTCATGTTCAACAAGATACAAGTCACCTGTCATAAAACTTGATTTACAAACCAATGTAAAGGTAAGCTTTAAAGTATGTTTAAAAGTTGGAAATGTTAGATTGAATGATGGAAATTGGTTGAAATGGATGGTATATATTTATAAGTTTTCATGTAGAAAAATGGTTAAGCTTGGGTGAGAAATAGGGCTAGGAAATGGCCTTATTTCATCCACACGGGTAAGATACATGGGCATGTGTGACACACGGACAGCCTACGGGCGTGTGAAATGACATTTTGTCCCCTGCATCTTTAAATATGAAGTCAAGATAGTACATGGGTAAAAGACACGACCTTATGAAAGACACGGGTTTCAAGCATGGCTGTGTGTCAAAACTGTGTAAAAATGGCTTAAAAATGGTGAAAAATCAATGTACCACATGGCCTAGCCACATGGGCGTGTGCCCAGGCCTTGTGCCCTTTTGATACTTAAGAAATTGCAAGTCAAGATTCCACACGGGCTGGCCACACGGCCATGGGATCCCCACAGGCTAGCCACACGGCCATGTCCCAGGCCATACGGGCGTGTGCCCTATCTTCAAGGAAAAATTTTCAAAGTTGTCGGTTTAGTCTCGAACCATTTCCAAAGCATGTATTGGGCCCCGTAGGCCCACATTAGGGACTTTAAGTTGAATATTTGAAAAGAATTGATTTGAAATGCATATTTATAACTCGGTTTTGTATAAATGTTAGTGTATAAATCTGATAATGCCTTGTAACCCTATTCCGGTGACGGATACAGGTTAGGGGTGCTACATTGAAGGCTCATATAAGGGATAATATGATTGATTATGATTAGTTTCTGTTATGAATGGTAAATTATATTAAATGTCCATAATTGATCTGTAAGTTTCAGTAATACTCCGTAACCTTGTTCTGGCGACGGATATGAGTTAGGGGTGTTACAGTCTCGATTTTAGGGACTAAATTGAATAAATTAAAAAATATATGTAAATTGATATTTGGTATGAATTGGCTGGAAATTGATAATGTGTTATGTTTTATGACTATTCGTACCTAACATCGACGTGGATCCTTTGATACGGAAAGGAAAAGCGAGAGTTGTAGACAATTGACGCGAGAAAACGGTCTGTACATCTATGATTTAAGGTCGAATTGATTGCTTGCATCTTCATGTTAACTGCATGTATAAATATTAATGTGAGCATCTAGTGATAATATGAGCTATTGAATTGAGCTTAATTGTGAATTACAGAAATAGAGAACTAAATTGAATAAAATGTAAAATTGCATGAAATGTTTGAATTATGATATGTGTTATGAGATTGGGTGAAAATGTATTGAATGACATGAAGTATATATGATATGTTAATAGATTGGATTGTGATAGTGAATATGTTTGATAAATGGTAATCCTACTAAATTGTAAATTAGTTGAATATCAGTACCTTGTTAGCTGTTTGGGCTGTGTCAGATATAGTTGGCATGCCTTAATATTGGTTTGTGTATGGGATTATGCGCTTATGCTCTAGGGCCTAGGAAAACTTTGTGTGCCAGGATGCACTTCATATGCTAGCATGTGCTTTATACGTCAGGATGTTTTTTTGTACGCAAGTATGCAGGTTACGTGCCAGTTACCCTACTTCGGTTTATCCAACGATGCACTTCGGTGCCAGTTTAGTGTGTTTGTTGGATGATCCAAGTATTTGTATGAGTTTTAGCCAAGTTAATAGAGGTTTCAAAATGTACAATTGGTAAATGATATGAATGTGATATCAATTGATGCTATTGGATTGAATTATGTATAATACTGAAATTTTATTGTTAACTAAGTAAATGAAATGAAAACGAGCCTCGGTGGCCAAAAAAAAGGGCATGAGTCGATAGAAATAAGTTGAATGATATGAAATCAAAGTAAAATAGGTTATTTCCTTGAATTATGAATATTATAGTGTTAATAGCATGTGGTTAAGTTACATAATGGTATGTTTAAATAATTGGAAAAGGGCAAACAAGTTGAAAGTGATCATTTATGTGTATTGTTGGATAGGTTGGTTACTAATGTCTTAGCATGCTTGCACATATAGATTGATGATGAAAAATGGTTGATATCTTGGAAACATGGTTTGTCTAGATATTGAGTACGCGTGTAACATCCCGCTCGGTATAGTCCTAGTGATCTGGTTACTGTTTGTCGAAGTATAATGTTTAGAGCAAGTTTTGAGTGGGTAAGGTATTAATTGTGACTAAGTATGTAAGTCTGTGAATGCGCCCTTGGGCGAAGCCTGTGATGGATGAGCTAAATGGTTTGGCGGGCTCTTTTGAAAAGTATACGCCACCCCAGCTGTTAGATGAATATGTTAAGCCCTCAGTTTGATAGAATTATTTATTATGTTATTATATTATTATTTTGGTTGAACAATTTAGTTAGACAAATGAGAATTGGTTAGAATAAAATTAAGTTACCGTAGTCAATAAGGCTCGTATTCATGTTAAGAGAAAAAGTTCTTAGTCACAAAAATCGAGAAGGTTAGTGGGATAATCAGATTTATCCACTAAACCTAACTTCCATGTCTATTTGTATAAAGTTGGTATTAACTTCTTGATTAAGCTTTTACGTCTTCTCTTATATTCACATTTTCTTCTCAAACTTTCATTTCACTACTAGAGACCTACTTGAAGATTTGGGTTCACTGTACTCAGCCAACTCTTTCGTTATTTTAGCACCTAGTAAATGTCAATGAAGCTTAGGTTATTTTCATGGTTATTTATGTGGCTTTAGGGTTGCATGCTTAAGCGTCTGCTTTGAGTGTAAGGAGGGAAACTTCCTGAATCTGGGTTTTGTAATGTTTCTTGTAAGTTTGTTTAGTTTTGTGGTATACAATCTAATAAGTTTAACTATTTACATTATATAGCTCAAGATACTCCTGAAGGTTCTCATGATAAGGGCAAGAGTCCTATTGTTTGAACTTGTTGCATTTTCTAGTGAGTTCCTTTTTACTCTATGTGTGTGTGTAATGTCTTTTTTTATGTTTGGTTTTAGGTAAGTATACATATTTTGTAAAGATGAAATGCTTGTACAAGAGTGATGAATGCTTTTTGTAATCAGTCTGGTTTGGTCTATTCGTGTTAAGATGTAAGAAGCTTATTTCGTGTTTAAGCTACTACCCCTTGCTTCTGAAATGAATAACATAGTTTGATACATGGAAATGAATTCATGGCATTGTCTTCAATGAAATGAGCAATGAATTGGTAGATTGTGATACATGAAAATGATCGTGTAGCCTCTGGTACGGCAAGTGTTATTGCAAACCAGATTGCCAAATCATGACAAAAGAAAATGAATGAAAAATTAATGCTTATAATCTACCAAAATATATATTTAAATATAATATCATTAGCGGGTCTTACACAAGCTTACGAAAGCTCAAATAATAACTCGAGATCAAAGAAGAATTCAATTGTAAAAGTTTCAAATACAAGGTTGAAGTCGTGACATCGCCAAACAGTTTATCACGTTACAACATTAGACAACTTGACGTCAGGATGTCACTTACTGTGCCAACCTCGTCGAGACACGAATCGATGGGGTTCCTCGTCTCGCGTGACATTACAAGCTTTTCTCATCACGACGATGTTCGAATGTTGTGACGTCACATGTTGTTTTTACAATTTCTTTTTTCAAATAGCTTGCAATTTTTCCAATCAAGTTCTAACACAATTAATTTTTATTCCAACTCACAAATATAGTCTTCTTACATCAACTCATGTACTTTACACCTTAATTTAATATTAATCAATTGCTTTATAATTTATAAGTTAACAATCTAGAGCATTATCTTCACTAAACATACACATTCATTTCAAGATCATCAAGACCTTTAATAATGCAACACACATACATAACATACCATCTAACAATTTCCATACATCAACATTAGCATATATATTTAAACTAAACCATACCTAGAATACCAACTTTGCATATACATATTTATATTCATTTACAAATTTCAAATTCAACAATTCTAAACATAGCAAAATATTAAAATGACCCTACTAGGTACATGCCATATAGCTAACAAAAAGGGTTCACAAACTTTGTTAAGTTCGGGATTCTGACTAGATGCTGAAGTCGATGCTCGGGATCTCAGATTATACCTAACCTGCGCATGGAAAGCAAAACTGTACGCTGAGCGATAAAGCCCAGTGGTATTTCTATAATTCAATCATTAAAATGAAAATTAAACCAATTCAAGAAACTTAATCAATATGTTATTCAAACTAATTACTAAGTACCATGATATAATGTACCAATTATGCTATATAATTCATTTCATACATGATCAATTAACTAACATAAGAATTCATCATATTAAAATCGAGAGTAACATAACTTTCAATTTAAAACTCCAAATTAAAATCTAATTTCACTATTGTCCATTAGGGACCTCTTATTTTTTATTTCTACATCCAATTTTACAATTTATTTAGTTTAGTCCCTAATGTACGAAGCTATTAATTAAGTTTTACAATTTAGTCCTTTTTCATATCTAAGCTTAAAATTTGTTAGATTAACACCTAATACATTTAATTCTCAACAATGACATCTTTCAAAACCTTAACAATTTGACAAATTGATACATGGGTTAGCTAGATTAAGCTCCCATGATCTTAAAAACATAAAAATTACAAGAAAAAGACTAAACTGCACTAACCAGTTATCAATTAAAAGTTTCATAACCCTTTTCAATTGCATCTTCTTCTTGCTTTTATCTTTGGTTCGGTTGAAAGATATCAAAATTCTCTCTCTTTCCACCAATTTTACTTTTAATTTTATTAAATTTTACCCATTAAGCATAATGATATTATATAGTCCACTAATCTCAATTACATAGGGCCTAATTGCTATTTTGAGCCTTTGGTTAATTTTAATTTAAGTCCTCAATCTAATTTCTAATTAAAAACCTCTAGCTATTAGACTTTATAATTTAGTCTCTGGGTCCTAATTAAATACAATTTCGGCTAAATCACTTATCCAAAATTAAATTTAATTATCTAATAACTCTGTAAATATTTCTATTAAATATTTATGGGCTCGATTTACGGAAATGGGGTCTTGAAACTGTATTTTCTAATACCATTGGAAACCAAATCGTTACATCAAGTGTCCATATCAATTGCCACGTCAGCTACAATGCCATCATTTTTCAACTTTAGTTGCCACATTAGCTGCTATGCCAACTTCCACGTAATGAATTTGCCACATCATTCATCATGTTAACTACTATGTCATCACTAACGAGACATTAGGAGCTTCAGTGGAAAAAAACAATTTCGAGGATATAATTAATTGTTAGTTTTCGATTAAAACTTCAATCGAATGCTATTTTAAATTTTATTTTTATGAGGAATTTTTTCATCTAAGATTCTTTCATAATTAATACATGGATTATATGAAAATAAAACTTAATTAAACAATCATCAAAACTTGTTTTATTATAATTAATTAAGCTTTCAGATATTCATTTTCAGCTATTTGGGTCATTAATCCAATGAAAATTGATTAAATGTCATCATCAATTCTCATTAAGTCGAGACTCAGTTAGATCATATTTGTAGTTAAATTGGATGAAAATAAATTTTGAAAAATTTAATGATAATTTGAATTATTATTTAATTTAATTGTTTAATGATAATTTGTATTATTATTTGAATCCCATATGATAGTTTGATGGTTAAGGTATTTATCGCCTCAAGTGTGACATGAATTCGAATCGCTCCAATTATGTTTGTTATTCACACTTTATCCTATTCTTGTATTAAAAAAAAAAGTATTTCTCAATTGTTTTCACTATCGTGGCACTTGGCACTCTCTTGTTTTATATTCTTATAATAGCAAATTTTTTTTACTTGCTACACAATTAACACATCCGCGCGCGTTGATAGGTGGAATGGTAATGATTAACGACTTCGATCCACCTCTTCGGATTTAAATTTTGTAAATAAAAAATAATGATATTTGAAGAATTTTATTTTTAATTTAAAGATTTTATTTAATTACACTTTAAATTTGAGTATTTGGTGTCGAAAATATCAAATAAAAAATATATGTACACTAAATATGATTCATTGCTAGCTAACTTACATTTATGTTCATAAGATCAACATTAAGCTTTGAGCTCAAGTATAGGTTTCTCTAATCAACACTTTCAAGTAACAGCTAGCTGTCTAGGGTCCTTTTTGTGGCTTAAAATTCTTAAATGGGAATGCTCCAACTTTGCTTGGCCAAACGGCAAGGCAAAATTTCATATTAGGAGCACCTTTTAGTTGAATCTTTTCACTTCATTGATGGTTCAAAAAGGTGGGGGGCTTTGACTTTTTCACATACCATGTGATTGTACCTCTAGCACATGCTTCAAGCTTTGTGTTACAACAAAACAATTATTTAATTATAGAAAATAAGCTTGAATCACCTCTCTAAAAAAATTTCTTAATTTATACTTAGAGCTAAAAAAACATAAATGTATGCATTGAGGCAATATTGAAATACCATACATTAAGGTTCTTTGCATATTTCCGAAAACGATACTTTGATAAAAGAAAGTGAAAGAAAGAGATATAAATGTCTTGTATTTTTATCTTAGTTTACAAGTAATTTTATTAGATCAAAAGTTTTAAACATTGAAAATTAAAATATATATCGATGCAAATGAATTTGATAGGTTGTTGAGCTTGATTGGTGTCCAAATATTAATTACCAATGTAATTTTTTAAGCTTTTAAGCTTAAAAACTATATTTTTACATACCCATGGGTGAAAAAATAGGTAATAAATATATTTATTAAAATTTATATAAACTTTAAATGATGTTGTGGTTTAGATTATAAAGTAAATTTTAAATTTTATTGTGTCATGGGTTCAAATTTTACCATAATTGAATTTTATTGATTTATAAAATGTAAAAGGACAAAAATATTATCATAATAATATAAATTGCTTTGTACATAAAAGAATATTTTAGTAATTTATCAATTGAGTATAATATAGGTAAACTACACCATTAGTCACTAAATTATTGGTAAGTTTTCATTTTGGTCACTGAACTATTCGAAAGTTTTCATTTAAGTCATTGAACTATTCAAAAAATTTTATTTAAGTCACTGAACTGTTAAATTTAAAAAAAAAATCATCAACGAGCTCCAAGTGATTATTTAATGACCAGTGTAGTAGATTAGTACCCATCGATGAGTAAAAGAAAATACTTTAGATCCAAGTTAATCTGACGGCTACTATCAAAGATCGAAGAAAAAAACTATTTAAAATTTGGTTCGTAAATTTGTGACGTGCAAAGCTATTTCATGAAAAAAAAACTAAACTATAGAAGAGAAAAGGAAAAAGAGCTTTCGATTAATATAGGCAGAGCAAACAGAGAAAGTCATATAACATCGATTTCAATAGCACAGTGACTTAAATTAAAGCTTTTGAATAATTCAATTATCAAATTATAACAATTTTTGAAATAAGTAACCAAAACGAAAATTTACCTATCATTTAGTAATTAATGATTTAGTTTACCCTATAAGATAAGTATAATTATAGATATTCCAGGAATGAAGGGTCATGCCTAGTCGAATCACCAAAATCAAAAGAAGAAGTGACCAAATTACATGTTCTTGTATCAATAATTTTTTTTACTAATTTTAAAATATAAAAATATCTAAAATTTTCAATGCCAGGTCCAGACTTGCTGCCTCTAGGGGCGGCACCGAGGGTAAGAAGCAGCTTTAGCTTGCAATAAAATCTTTTTAAAAGAATATAAAATTATAAATTAATATTGTGCAAAAATTATATTTTAGTCCCAAAATTTATAATTGAATTTTAATCTTAAAATAAAAATATAACTTTGCCCCTAAGCGTCCCCCTATGCCCTAATTAATTATTGTATTTAAAAAACGGTACTATAAGTGCTAATATAATTAACTTCAACAAATGTCTAACTTGGGATGAATGCAACAATAATTTGATTAGCTTACCATTTACCAAGTATAAAACCTACATTTTCTAATGCATTTCATTTCTTAAAAGTTGATTAGTCAATTAATTAAGCTTTAGAATTCGACCATACTCTTTGCTTCGAATCCCAAAGAGCCTCGCCTCCCATGCACCTTACCTATTTTTCCCGTTTCTTTGGTCAACCCCTCCATTTATTTCCTTTATAAACCCCAAATCCCTCCCATTTCCCTTCACCAAATATCTCCGAACTTGTCCCTATTTCCTTCACAAAAACAAGGAGGAGAACCCATCAAAAAACTCTCTTAAAGAACCCAAGACCCAAACACACACAGACACAAAAAGAAAAAAACAAGATGGAAGCTGCCAAAATTTTCGTCACTATAGCTCTAACATATGCTGTAACAATTGCTTTAGCGATGAAAACCATCGGTGCCGTTGCCGAAGATAACTCTCTGATTCCATCAACGACTTTCAGAGACGCTGGACCACCCGTACTACCAATGGGGAGTCCCAAAAGGGTAAGTCGTTTCCTTCAGCAAGGATATAGAAACCCTAGAGCTGCCGACCATTGCCACAAAGATGAAGAGGTTTGTTACGTCCTAGAAGGAGCCACCTCCACTTGCTGCAACAACAAATGTGTCTTTTTGGCGACGGACGACCACAACTGCGGTGCATGCAAGAGGAAGTGCAAGTTCACCCAGGTTTGCTGCCGGGGAGAGTGCGTCGACGTTGCTTTCGACAAAAGACATTGCGGAGCTTGTAACCACCGGTGTAACCGCGGCGAGTATTGCGTTTATGGCATGTGTAACTATGCATGATTTTAAGACTTCTTTGTGAGGGTTGGGATTTATTCATATACACAATAAAAAATAAGCCACATTTAAAGTGGTTCTTAACTATTATAATATTTATGATATGAAATTAATTACTAATCTTATTAAAATGTAATGGTATACAGAAAAAAAAAGTTTAAGCAAAAATTTTATCAATACTTCATGTTGTTATATACCTTTATACATTTTTTTTGTGTTAGGGAGAAAGGAGAGGGTATTTCATTGTATACTTGTATCATTGTTTTATAAAACAAAAGATTATGTTTTTAATATACGATTATGCTA
The DNA here is from genome assembly GCF_025698485.1 of Gossypium arboreum. Taxonomy (NCBI): domain Eukaryota; kingdom Viridiplantae; phylum Streptophyta; class Magnoliopsida; order Malvales; family Malvaceae; genus Gossypium; species Gossypium arboreum. The sequence goes on along the minus strand of NC_069070.1, from coordinate 110,180,116 downwards.
AATATCATTATGTCCATCAAATTATATGGATTGAAAATCCCAGGTTTTTCTTTTCAGTTCAATAAGTGATATTAAATTGGATTTTTAGCAAAACTACATTGAACATTTCAAGGCTATTTTTTCTCATCAGCAACAAAGAATTTTTTTTTTTTGGGGAAAAGGAACTAGATTTCATTACACACTAATTTAAAAAGTTGTCGGATATATAACACACCTATGCTATTATTAGGGGTTTAACAACTAGGAGGAAAGCTGCAAATACAAACAAAATTCTGGAAATTTAAATCACCCAAGGGCAAGGTGGATTGAACAATGCTCCCTAACTGAGCTAATGAGTTCGTGCAATTGCTCCCTTCTCAAAATATAAGCGTAAGGTGCCAATATTCAAAGAGTGGAGGAGTATCCTGCACTCATCAATCAAAGGTGATGGTAAAATATTAGAAGTTAATTAAATTTTCATTAAGTAAATGATGGTGATATCATCAACTTTGATCTCAAGGTTATCGAGATTTAGGCTAATAGTTAATTTGTAATGACCTGATAGTCACAGGTAATTGAAAAGTGTATTTTCGGGTCTTCATTTTCGTAAAATAGATTCGTAAACATTTTTAATAAATATTTACGAAGTTAGTTGTATGGTTAATTAGGTTTTGGCTAGGTGAATTAGTTTGAATTAAGGGTAATTAGGTATAAGGATTAAATTGAATAAAGGGTGAAAATTTAATTATAAATTAAAGAAAAAATAAAGGGATTAAATAAGTAATTAAACCTAAAGTTAACATGTGTTTGGTATGTGTAACACCCTTCACCTGTATTCAACGCCAGAATAGGGTTACGGAGCAATACTGGACTTACAACACTTTTAAATACACATTTCACATATAATTCATCACTTCAAATACAATTTAAACACAACCAATCATAGTGTCCCTCAAATGAGCCTACAGGACTTAAACATGCTTTAGAAGTGGTTCGGGACTAAACTGATAACATACAAAAATTTTTGGAAACTTAGAAAAATTTCAACCATACAGGGGTCACATGCCCGTGTGAACAGGACGTGTGCCTCACATAGCTCCAGACACATCCGTGTCTCAGGCCATGTGGAAACAGGGCATACATACTGACTTGTATCACACAGCCGATGACACGCCTATGTGAAAACTGGAGGGTATACTGACTTATGCAACACGGCCAAGTCACACGCCTGTGTGTTAGGCCGTGTGCCAATTAGGGGGGTATACTGACTTGTACCACACGGCCAGTCACACGCCCGTGTGGACCATACTGACTTCAATTCAATTTCAACACCGGGGGACACACGACCTTGTAACATGATCGTGTGTCACACACGGCTGAGACATATGCCCGTGTCTCTGCCCATGTGGAAAAAAATAGGCCATTTGAAAGGCCAATTTGCCACCCCAACTTTAATGTACCTACACAATGCAAAATGATACCATTCATTATACAATTAGACAGCCGAAATCATCAACCAAATGCATAATTCATACCATTATAACTCCATCTATTCCAATTCTCAAATCACTATCATTTACTTAGCCAAATACATGCCAAAACAATATCAAAATAATCCATCACTCATGGCTATATATATACAAACCAAAACATATACATTTATAAGCCATTTCTAATAGCCAAACGCACATTAATATTAACATCATTTATAAGCCAAATCTCATGGCTATAATCACAACCAAAATACCACATCTAGCCTATACATGCCATATACCATAATTGTATAATTCAAAAGTACCAACTTAGATGTTTGATAGTGCGATGATGTTCTTGATGACTCTCGGATCCGAGCTAGCCTTAATTCACTATAAAACATAGGAAAATAACACGAAGTAAGCTTCATTGCATAGTAAGCTCGTATGTGAACAATAAACAACTATCACCATTCATTTATCATTCAAATTATAGAAAATGATATATAACAATTCTATTAAATCTCAAAGCAATCAAATGGTCATTCACATAACTTACCAAGGAACTCATCAATTCCATAGTTTTAATACTCAATTCATTACTGTAAATACTTGTACCATCTCGTAACAATCTCACGCTCAACCACATCCTTCATTTACCCGTTGAACCATTCAGAATAGAAATCGAATACTCAAGGATCTCAATCGAAGTACCTATACCATGGCTCGAAACCAAATTAAGGTAACTTATCCCTAGAGTAACTATACCATGGCCCTGTAGCCAAATCAAGGTAACTCATCTCTGAAATACCTATACCATGGCCCGAAGCCAAATCAAGGTATAATTCACACCCGAAGGGCCGATATCGTGGCCTGAAGCCAACACAATAACCTAATGACATGTCACTAGCATCCTAAACTATTCCTAAGGTTCAACCGGGATTTCAAACTTGTCGAATCATCGTCGAATCATTCCCGAACTTGTCCATAATCACATAATCACAATTCATGCTTTATCAAAGCATATAAAATACAATTATAAATAAGCTCATTGCATACAAACTTACCTCGTATTAGGAATTGACAGATCGGATCGACTACTTGATAACCTTGCTTTTCCTCCGATCTAGATCTGAATTCTTTCTTTCCTGATCTATATGAATTCAAAATTAACTTATTTATATCATCCATTTATTCAATTTAGTCCAAAACATACATTTTGGCCTATTTGCACATTAGCCCCTAAACTTTCACACTTTTAACAATTTAGTCTTTATTTCATAAAACACAAAATTCACATAATTTCAATACACCCAAGCTTGGCCAAATTATTTATAGGTCTTTATCAGCCCAAAAATTTCATTTATTTCACATTTCAACCACACAATTTGCACATTTCATAATTTAATCCCTATTATGCATTTTCATCAAAAATCACTTTACAAAACATGAAAATCTATCATCAAGCTTTCATATTTCAACATTAAACATCAAAGACACATAGATTCAACAATGGAAACTCTCAAAATCTTTAATAGTTTCAAAATCTAAGGTACGTGCTAGCTAGAATACGAAGCAATGATCTCAAAAGCGTAAAAATCATTAAAAATTGAGCTCAAAACACTTACCAATTAACCTTGCAAGTGTCAAACCCTAAAACTCAATCAAAGGTTTCTTGTTCATCAATATTAACCCTAAAACTCAATCAAAGGCTTTGTTCTTCATCAATATTCGGCCAAAAGAGAGAAAAGATGGACAAAAATTCACTTTGTTTTTATTAAAATAACATTTATTAACTATTTTACCATTTTAACCTTAAAATTAATACAAAATTTCATTTATGCCAAACCATTAACATCCACTAACCAACTAATGGTATATTTACCACTTAAGGACCTACACTTCAAAGTTCTATAGCTATTTGACATCATTAGCTAATAAAACAACACTTTTACAATTTACGCGATTTAGTCCTTTTTACCTAATTAACCATTCAAACAGTAAAATTAGATCACGAAATTTTCACACATATCAAATAGCATGCTGTAAATACCAAAAATAATATTAAAATAATTTTCTGATAGCAGATTTGTGGTTTCAAAACCACTGTTCTAATTTAGCTAAAACTGAACTGTTACAGTATGGGGAATGACATGTGTGACAATTATATACATATATTTATAATTATTATTTACTTGTTATTTAAGTAATATATTATATTATTATATTATAATATTTTATAAAACATAAAGTAAATAAAAGAATAAATAAAAGAAATGAAATAGAAACAGAAGCAAAATGAAATAGGGGAGAAAAAGGGAGAAAAGAAAAAGATAAAGAAAAAAAAAGAGAAAATTAGGGTTTCAAGGGTTCAAGCTCAAATTGGTTAGTTAATTTAGTCTATTTTCTTATTAAATATGACTCCTATTTTCAGTCAAATTTGAAAAATAGTCTTTCAGTTAAACTCTGTTTACTTGTTTCAATCAAACACTGATTAGTTTAGATTATTTTACTATTATTTAACTTATGAATTTAGCCTATAAATAGGCTCTTTTACAACCTTAGAAAACAACCATTAGAGATTAGAACTCATAACACATTTAGAGAATTTTGTGTTTACGTTTTGTGGGTTCTTTATTTTCGGGTTTTCGAGGTTTAGTTTTATCTCCATCTTTTGTACTCTTCGTTCTTTTGCCATTATAATAAAATTATCTTTGCCCGTGGTTTTTTTATCCTCTTTGGAGGGGTTTTTCCACGTTAAATTTGTGTGTTCAATTTCTCAATTTATTCTGTTATTTTCTTGTTCGTTGCTTAATCGGTCGAAATCCTAACAAGTGGTATCGAGCTAGTTCAATTTTCATAGATCAGCCCATTCGAGAGATGGCAACAACAAGGTTTGAAATTGAGAAGTTCGATGGTGAGACAAATTTCAACTGTGGCAAGTTCGGATGATGGCAATTCTAGTTCAATCAGCTTGAAAAAGGTTGTTATCGGAAAAGCCCGAGAATCTAAATAAAACAGAATGGGAAGAGCTTGATGAAAAGGCTTTATCTGCAATCCAGTTGTGCCTCACAAATACGGTATTGCAGGAGGTATTGATGGAGAAGACCTCATTTGCTTTGTGGAAAAGGTTAGAAACTCTTTATGCGACTAAGTCTCCGCTAACTGCTTAGTGTTGAAACAACGCCTATTTACGCTTCGCATGAACGAAGGTGAGCTTCTTAGAGATCACATCACCAATTTATTACTCTTTTAAATGATTTAAAGAATGTTGAGGTTCATATTGACGATGAAGATCGCTATGCTATTATTGTGCTCTTTACCCCTTCATACAAGTCATTCGTGGAGACCCCGATTTATGGCGAGACAAACTCTCGCTCAAGATGTGAAGGGTTATTTGTTGAGTAGAGACAAACTCGACAATGAGCTTCATTTGGATAGAAAGACATAGGCAAGCTTCAGCTTTGGTAGCATCAAAGAAACGAGATAAAAGGTGTCGCTATTATAAAAAGTTAGGTCACGCCAAAGCAAATTGTTATAAATCAAAAATAAAAAAGTCACGAGAGTAACGAGGAAGATGTAGTGGTGCTAATTTAGCCGATGAAAATGGGGATGATTTCTTGTTAGTGTCAACAAGTGATAACACCAAGCTCACGTCCGAGTGGATCCTAGATTCGGATGTTCTTTCCACATGTGTCCCAATAGAGAATGGTTCTCCACATACGCTTCAATTGAAGGTGGAGTTGTGCGCATGGGAAATGATTCATCTAGTAAGGTAATTGGTATTGGTACTAAAAATTAAGATGCACGATGGGACGATTAGGACACTCTCGGATGTCGATATGTACCGATTTATTTAAAGAATCTCATCTCCTTAAGTATTTTAGACTTGAAAGGATGCAAAATCAACATCGAGTCGAGCGGTATTAAAGTATCTCATGGAGCTCTCATTTTGTTAAAAGGTAAAAGAACCGCGATCTTTATATTCGAAGGTTATACAATGACCGTGAAATCGGATGTCCTCGTCTGCTACGGAGTGGAAGTCAACTTGTTTGGAGCGGAGGCAACTTGGTCATAGGAGGGAAAAAGGTATGACTGCTTGTTGAAGAGAGGTTCTCTTTAGATGCAGTGTTTTGAAAAGTTAGGCACCGTGTTCGTGAAAATCGACCGGGTTAGTTTTGATCTGGCAAAGGTACAAGTCGAAGGCTAGAAGTCTTCCAATTTCTAAGCACAAATTCGACTCGCTTAATTCCTGCATAGTTCAAGATAGGCTCGTGGCGGCTTTGGCAAAGATGGTGTTGTGGAAATATGAGTCAAGGTGGAGATTTGTTAAATATGACTCCTATTTTCACCAAATTTGAAAAATAGTCTTTCGCTTAAACTCATTTACTTGTTTCAATCAAACACCGATTAGTTTAGATTATTTTACTATTATTTGACTTATGAATTTAGCCTATAAATAGGCTCTTTTACAACCTTAGAAAACAACTATTAGAGATTAGAACTCATAACACATTTAGAGAATTTTGTGTTTACGTTTTGTGGGTTCTTTATTTTCGGGTTTTCGGGGTTTAGTTTTATCTCCATCTTTTGTACTCTTCGTTCTTTTGCCATTATAATAAAATTATCTTTGCCCGTGGTTTTTTTATCCTCTTTGGAGGGGTTTTTCCACGTTAAATTTGTGTGTTCAATTTCTCAATTTATTCTGCTATTTTCTTGTTCGTTGCTTAATCGGGTCGAAATCCTAACATTTCTTGTAATTTTTAAGTTTTTAGAATCCTAGAGTTAAATACTACTTAATCTATGTTGAAATTTTAGAAAATATTGAATTTTTAGATGATGTTCATGTTGAATAATTTAAGTATTTGGGACTAAATTGATAGAATTTTAAGTTAGAAATGAAAAATGGATTGAATTGTAAAATAAAGTATAAGTTTTGAGTTACAATGACTAAATTGAGAAAATTTTAAAATTTAGGATTTAAGTGAAATTAGAGAATTGAATTTAGTCTAAAGTGGAAATTGAATGAAAATATGGAACTAATTTTGAAGAAGTGAAGTTAATATCGGTTTAAGGACTAAATTGGAATTTAGGCAAAATTTGAATAAAAATTTAAATATTCAATGTGAAATTGTATCATATTGATGAATTTCAAATTGTTTCAATTCTGTAGCTAACGTTGTGATGGAGACCTCGGCTAAGAAAGGAAAAGATAAAGTTAATGAGGAGTAGCTCGAAAATTACTGTTTGTATTTCTATAATCTGAATCTAGTAGTTATTATTTATTGTATTTTAATTTAATGTTTATGGTAAGTAATTGAGGTGTGTTATTTGTTATTATCTTGATATTGAATTGAGATTATGTGAATTTGTGATTGATGTAAATATTGATTGTATATGAAAAGTGAATTGAAACCCTATTAACGGTATCAGGCTGAGTCGGATATAGATGTCATGCCATAGGATTGGAAGAGTTCAAGGATACTTCGACTTCGAGTTGATGAGACACTGGGTGTCACATTATTACTTCGAATTAATTCAATGAGGAAAACTGGGTGTCAATTTACTTCGGTTTAGTTGATGAGACATTGGGTGTCAAATTATTACTTCGAATTATCCGATGAGGCACTGGGTGCCAAACTGGTGTGTTTTGGTTATATCTGTGTATTCTCCGAGTCCGAATCATGTTAATAAGGGTTATTGAAATAAATAGTGTTATGATTGATATTGAATTGTGAAATGAGAAATAGATAGAGACACATGAAACTAATATTTGTGAATTGAATATGAATGATCAATATTATGGTTCATGTAACACCCCTAACCCGTAACCAACATTGGATTAGGGTTACGAGGCATTACCAGAGAGACAGAACATTTTGGACCAATTCAGAATCACAGATATTATTTAACATCATTTCATAAGCAATCATTTCTAAATATAGTCTACGAGACCTAAAACATACATTTAAGGAAAGGTCGGAACTAAACTGAACCTATTCAGAATTTTCAGAACTTAATCAATTCTTTCAAACATTTAAAGTCACACGCCCGTGCGACTAGGCCGTGTGTCATACACAGGTACTAGACACATCCATGTGAACCAGCCGTGCCAAAAATAGGTCCTACACGACCAATAGGCACGCCCGTGTACTATGTCCGTGTGGTACTTAGCTAGCTACTGACTTTAGCCCACGGCCATATGACACGCCCGTGTGTCAAGACCATGTGGTTCTTAAGAGAATACTGCTTTTCTTATACGGCCACAAGGCACATCCGTGTCCCCTGACCGTGTGGCACCAAGCAGGCTTGGTTTAAGCCAAATTTGCCACCCCTTTTTGGGTCCAATCCTACAAGCAATAATATACAACATTCATACCAAAATTTCCAACCAATTCCATGCTTAAAACATGCTTCATTATAACAAAAACATATTAGCTCATAAAACACTACAACCATACATCATTTGTGTAATATCCTGAATCAGGGCCTAATCGGAATAGTGGTTTCGTGACCACAAATCCGAGATAGAAATAATTATTTTATAATTATTTTGATGTTTATGATATGATTTCATGATTGTGTGAAAATTTTGTGATAAAATCCTATGCCTAAAGTGCTTAAATTGAAATTAGGGACTAAATCGAATAATTTGCAAAACTTGCATTCTAGGAGTTTTTAGTATGAAATTGTTTTGGAATATTAATGAGGAGGTCTTAAATAGAAAATTTACCAATTTCTAAAAAAAATCTGGACAAAAATGGGCTTGGAAGGGTAAAAATTTAAAGAATAGTAAAAAGGGCATTTTGGTCATTTAAGGGTAAAATGAATTAAAAGACAAATTTTAAAACCCAAATGTGTTCATCTTCAACCCCATGGCCGAATATAGCAAGGAGAAACCATGGCTAGGGTTTTTCAAGCTTTCAAGCTCGATTGTAAGTCTGTTCTAGCCTCGTTTTTAATATTTTTTTACGTTTTTGGAGTCCCGGTAACTTGATTTAGCTTATGCTAGCAATAATTTAACCTAGGGTTTATATTTGAAAAAATACCCATAGGTAAAATTTGTGTATTTTGGTGTTTTATGATAGAATATGAGGTTTTAAATTATGTTAGACAACTTGTACTACTTGGTTTTAAGCGAAAACGAGTAAATGGCTTAATCCAGAAAAATACCTAATAGTCATAAGTACATGTTAGAGTGTGAATTTGATGTTTCCATAGAAGGAAAATGATCAGCATGTCATAAAACATAAGAATAAGGGATGAAGTTTAATTCCGAGCCTAGGGAAAAGTGTAATTATGCAAAAGTTTAGGGCAAAATGTAATTTTGCCAAAGTTCGATAAATGATGTTTTGATGAATGTATGTATTAAATAAGATTAATTTGGCATTATAGATCAAGAGAAACGAGATTCAAGTCGCGATCGAGGGAAAAATAAAGTCTACGAAGAATAGGCTCGATTGCTAATAATTTTGTACCGTGGTAAGTTCATGTGTAAATGTAGTAACCTAATTGTCATTTTAAGCAATTTAATGTTGTTTATATGATATGATGCTGATTATTATCATGAAATATTATGCTTTGTGGTTATTGTTGAATAATATGTAATTATGTGAATTACTTGATGAGTATGAACTATCACCGAAGTATCGATTTTGATATTCCGTGGAAGACGGAAAAGATGTGTGATCGAGGAAAAAGCCCGTTTAAACCTTGGGAATAGATTAGAATACAAGTGACATGTTACTAGGATATTTGAGTTCCGAACTCGTTGAGTTGAGTCCGAGTTCGTGAGATGTAACTAGGCATCCGAGCTCGTTGAGTTGAGTCCGAGTTCACTTATGGATACGAACGCCCGAGCTCGATGAGTTGAGTCCGAGTTCACTTATGGGCGGGTTACATGGTAGCTTGGCTACATAAGTTCCGCAGGCTATTGAGTTTGTCTAGTCTGGGTATGGCTCTTATGTTCATGAGATCCGCGATTCAATTATATTCATGTGTTCAACGGGTGAATCTTAAGTGAATAAGAAGAAGGCCTAAAATGAAGGTGACATGTTGGTAAGTGTGGTAAATGAGAAAATTTGACAGGTATGTGCTTAAACCCTCGGGTTGAAAACTTGGTATGATGAAATCGAGAAAGATATTAAATGTAAATGAAACATGAATGTCTTGGTGTTGTTTATGCAAATGATGTTTTATGTGAGATTGTGTGATTATGTTACTTGATATTTGCATGTGAACTTACTAAGCATTTGTTCTTACTCCCTCCTTTTCTTTCATTGTAGTTTTGACAAGTGGCTTGAGAATCGGATAGGTCAAGACTCGCTCACACTATCCGAAGGCTTAAATTGGTAAAATGGCTTGTGTATTTTGAATGTGGCATGTATGGCAAAATACTCACTTTGTGTAATTGATCTTATGATATGGCTATGGTTTGGTAAGAAAAGGGTTTGTAAATGATTAGCCATTGGAATGACCAATCTAAGTCATATTTGATGTTATGTATGTTTAAAATGCTATTTAGTCCATAAAATCCTTAGTAAAGTGAAATTTGCCATAAAATGAATCGACAAAGAATAAAGTGATGTAAATTTGAAAAATCACTAAAAATAGTAGAAATGGAATTAAATGATTAGTAAGTTATGAAATTTAAGCTTAATTAGTCTATTTTCATATGGATTGAATAAAACAGTATATAAATTATATTTTATGAGATATTTGAATTTTTGTGAAATAGGGCGAGTGATTTCTGGATCCCTTTATGACTTTAAAATTCATCATAAAATGTAAAAAATAATTATAAGTCATTATTTATATGTACATATTCCATGTTTAGTCTAGTTTTAAGAGAAACAAACTTCATAGTCATTGAAATTCTGTACAGAGAGATATCTGATTCGTAATATACAGAGGTCAGAGCAGTCGAACCCTGAAACAGGGGAGCCTTTAACTAATAAACTGTACTAATTGGCTTGACCAAAAATTCTAGGAAAATATTATTAAATAGATATATGAGTCTAGTTTCAGGGAAAATTTACAGAATTGGATTTCGAGTTCCGGAACTCGAGATATGAATTTTTAAGAGACTGTGATGCAGATTGCTAGCTTGACTGGAAATTTTAAAAATAAATTGTTTGAGTTGTTTAAGTAATGAATTAAGTCTGTTAATACCTTGTGTTCAACTCCGGCGACGGTCTCGGGTACGGGGTGTTACAATTTGGCACCATCGACCAAATACCAAAACTATATACAACATTTCATTTGCTAGCCAACTCCCATTGCAAAATATATACACATCAAAAACTCATATACATAGACCTTCTAGCCTTTACATGCCATACTTTAAAATATGTACACTTTCAAAAGTACCAAAATGAGATCGATAGTGTGGTGACGATCTTCAACTAACCCCGAGCCTTCAGTAGCTACGATAACTATAAAACAGACAGTAAACACACAGAGTAAGCTACAAAGAGCTTAGTAAGCCAAATACAATTGGTCTAACTACTAAAGCATATAAGTACAATTCAACCATAAAGGTTCATAACTATTTCATAAAATAATTCATAAACTTAACCATGCTCCTTTGTTTGCATATATGTCATGCTTCATTTCCATACATATTTCACAGAGACAAAGTTTTTTTTTTTCATATACAGAAATTTAGTATGATACAAATGTACCTGCATAGGTTATACATTTCATATACTCAATCTCAGATTTAGTATGCTATCATCAGACGGGTCAGAAACGATACAGATGCTTATAAACAAGTACAATGCCGACATCCCGGACTTGGTCTTACATGTAATTCAATATCGATGCCTCTGTGCCAGACAGGGTCTTACACGAAATCAGATACGATGCCGATGTCCCAGACATGGTCTTATACGTAAATCTCAATCGAGGCTCGTGTCCTGCATACCTGCCTTACATGATGTCTCGCATGATGTCAACTTTTCTTAGAAACATACAGAGTTTTTCAGATACTAACATATTATCATACTTTACTCCAAATATATTTATCCGGTGCTCAAGGCCATCCAATACAGATTACAATTTATATGTACAGAATTTATTTCAATTAACACGTAATTGTAATTTGACTTACCTTGGACAGATTTCGGACGAAAGAGTCGACTATTCGACTAATTTGGACTTCCCTCGATCTAAGTCTGATTTTCTTTGTTTTTGATCTAATACAATACAATTTCAACCATTCAACCATTTATTACATTCAATTTAATCCATATACATATATTTAGGGAACTTTTCATTTTAGCGCTTACAATTTCACACTTTGACAATTTAGTCCATTTTTCACAAAATCACAAATATGCAAAATTCACCAAGACTATAGCTTGGCCAAATATACATGGCTTCTATACAAGCCCAAATAACATATTTAATTCATAATTTAGTCCTTCAAAACCCCATTTTCACAAATTAGTCCAAATGACTCTATTACATTAAAACTCAAAGACAAAACTTATAATCCATCTACCAAGCCTTCATAATTCATCCAAAAACATCACAAAACTCATGCTATCAACAATGGCATTTCATGAAATCTTTAACAGAAATAGAAATTCAGACATGAGCTCTGAAGAACACGAAGCAACGATCACAGAAACGTAGAAATTATAAAAAAAGAACGAAAATTCATACCTTAATCAAGATGAACAAGGACCGAACCCTAGGTAAGCTTTTCTCTTTTCTTTTTCTTGTGATTTTCGGCAATAAGGATGAATGATTCATCCAAAAACATGTTTTATTTTATTATAAACATTATAATGTCCCTTTTACCAAATTAACCTTAGTATAATAAACATTTAAGCTTATCATGGATGTCCAACAATGTCCATTTAATATATCAATAGTCTATTTTCATCTTAAAGACCTCATATTTAACAAGACAAATCAATTAGGTACTTAATCAATTAGAAGGCCATTTTTGCATTCTCTGTGATTAAGTCCTTTGTCATAATTAAGCTCAGAAACAGACAAATTAAATCACAGAAATTTCACAGATGTAAATTCACATATCATAGACACAGAAAATAATATTAAAATATTTTTTAGACTCGAATTTATGGTCCCGAAACCACTATTCCAACTAGGGTCAAAACCGGACTGTTACAGTTCAAGTAAAATGTGTTGATAATGTGAAAATCTATTTGGGATAGCAATTGATGAGAATTGAATGTATTATGAATAAATTGATCAATTGATTGATTATTGTTAGTGTATGTTTAAATGTGAATATTATATTACTCTACTTTTAAGCATTCGGATTATAGAAATACCACTGAGTTCATACTCAACATATGATTTGTTTTCCATGCACAGGTTAAGTGTTAAAGTTAATTGCCAATTCAGCATCCATACGAGATCCCGAACTCAAACGTGGTGAAGTATATTTCTTTTTGGTCATGGCATGTACCTAGGATGTCTTAAGTTGTCATTTTGGGAAAAATGAATGAATGTAAATGATGTTATAAGATGATATTGGTTACTTATATAAATGAATATATATGATATGTTGAGGTTTAATATGGAATGTTTAAGTTTATGTATAAAAAGTATGAAATTGACAAAATTTGAGTAGAAATGGTATGAAAATTTAAATTAGCTTGAATGATGTTTTTAATGGATTGTTTGGATAACATATTTGAAATACCTATGAGTATGCATTGGATAGATCAATAGGTTGATAGCTTTAACATGTTTTAAATGTATTTTGAATATGATTTGGATTGGTTGAACGATTTATTTTTGAGTTGCTTGATGTTTAAGTTTGCAAGGAAGGGTAAACTTGATGTTTAAGGTTTATTTTGAGTCCACACGGCCAGACACATGGGCATGTGACTGGATCGTGTGAGACACATGGCTAACACACGAGAATATGATTTGGCCGTGTGTCCCATTCAATTTTAAAATTTCAAAATAGAATACTTAGGTAATTTCACACGGGCAAAAACACGAGAGTGTGTCTCAGCCATGTGAGGCATACGACCTAACACACGAGTGTGTGGCTGGCCACAGGCGTGTCCTATTGTCACATGGGCGTGTCCCTTGAGCACGTGGGCGTGTATGCCCTGCATCTAGAAAAAATAATTTGAAATTTCATGAAAAATTTATGAAGTACTCGATTAAGTCCTGATTTGTTTCTAACACGTGTTTTGGGCCTCGAAGGCTCATAAAAGGGACGATATGATTGAGTTATGATATTTTTGTGTGGTTAATTATGTTAATGTTCCTATTTGATCTGAAAAATTCGATAATGCTCCGTAACCCGATTCTGACGACGGATAAGGGTTAGGGGGTGTTACACAACTAAAGTTCATTCCTAAGGACCCACAGTTCAGCTTCCACACTAGTTGGTCTTAGGATATGTAAATAAGCTCCAATAATCCAATTCTCATTGTGGTCACGAATTAGGACTCCCACCCTCGCTTTTCCTTGGTTGCTTTAGGATGATCCATTTGTATTGAGTTTATACTAATTCATAAGGTTGGTTTCCAAGACACTGGAGTAAAAGATGGAAGGTGAACTTTTTTAACCAAAGAGGAAATGGCCAAAAATTCCTCTGTTGTTGAAAGGACTCTGACTAGAAAATTCCCTATAAGACAGAAGTTTCCAAAAACACAGGCATTCCTACCCAAAAAAATTTCTTATAAAGCAATGATAAAGATGGTAATCCACAACTTAGATGAAAGATTCAAGGAGATCAAATCTTACCATCTAAGAAAGATCGAAGGGGAGTAATTGTAGTTGCAAAGTTCTCTCAGAGGCATTTTGTGGCAGGGCATTCTCGAAACAAATGGTTGATCTCTTCTTGAGTATTAGAATAAAGAGGAAAAATACCTTCTACATTTAGGTTTCTTGAACAGAATAAGGCTTGTTCATACAGTCAAGTTGGTTAAGTACACAATGTGGAAGCATTTGGAACTGCATGAAATAGTTTGGGATGGTAGCCATCGTAGATTGAATAAGAATAACTCTCCTGATAGGGGAGAGGAGATTCACTTTCTAGGCTCTTAGTTTACTCCTAACTTTCTTAATTATGAAATTTTAATCACCCCGAGTCACCCTCTTGGAGTGTATAGGGAAGACTGAATATTTCTCAAGATCTCAAGTCTCTCTAATCCCCAAAAAGTTTGCAATCCAATACTAATGCATGGATGTGATACCTTCTTGCAGTTTTGAAGAGTTTTTTCAATGGCTTCTATCATTTTAGAGTTTGTTTTGGAAAAAAAATATAACATCATATACAAACATTAAGTGAGAGAACCAAGGACCACTTCTTGAAACACGAATCGGTTTCGACATTCTTTGCTCCAGTGCTTGGAGAATTTACAGATTTAGGAATTCCGTACACATAATGAAAGCATGTGACACTGTAACACCCCCTTACCTGAGACCATCACCGAAGTCGAGCACGAGGCGTTAACAGACTTAAATTATCACTTAAACAATTTTAATCAATTTATTTCACGTTTCGTAATAACTGTCCATCTGCGTCACAGTCGCTAAAAAAAATCATATCTCGAGTTACGAAACTCAAAATTAAAATCCATAAATTTTCTCTGAAACTAGACTCATATATCTATTTACTAATTTTTTTCCATAATTTTTGGTTAGGCCAATTAGTACAGTTTATTAGTTAAAGTTTCCCCTGTTTCAGTGTTCGACTACTCTGACCTTGGTTCACTACAAATCATTTTTCTCTCTTTACAAAATTCAGATGACTATGCCGTTCTATTAAACGTAGACTCAATAAGGAATCTATACATATAAAATATGACTCCTAATTATTTTTTTACAATTTTTAGTGAATTTATAAAGTCAGAATAAGGGATTCAGAAATCTCTCTGACCATGTTCCACCAAAACTCAAATTTATCATAAAATACAACTCATTTACCTGTTTTGTTTCTTCCATATGAAAATAGACTCAATAAGCTTCAATTTCATGTTTTATTCATCATCTAATTCTGTCTCTTCATTTTTAGTGATTTTGTAAACTCATGTCATTGCTGTTGTATGATACTGTTTTATAGCAAATTTCACCTTTTTATGAATTTCCTTGGATTAGATGGCACATTAAGTATACATAACACCAAATATGATCTTGATTAGCCATTCCAATGGCTAATCATTACCAAACATTTCCTTACCACCCAATAGCCATATCATAAGATCATATACACAAAATGATTATAATGCTACACATGCCATACTCAAAATATACAAACCACTATACCAAAATGGTCCAGGGATAGTGTGAGCGAGCCTCCAACCGTTCCCAATTTCTGAGCTGGCTTGTCAAAACTACAAAGAATGAAAATAAGGGAGTAAGCATAAATGCTTAGTAAGTTCACATAGTTCACATGTAAATAGCAAGTAACATAATCATGAAATCCAACATAAAACATCATTTGTTTAAATATCACCAGGACATTCATGTTACATTTGCATTTACTATCTTACCACGATTTCATCATACCAAGTTCTCAACCCAAGGGTTTAAGCGCATACCTATCCAAATTTTCTCATTCACCACACTTACCAACATGTCACCTTCGTCTTAAGTATTCTCCTTATTCACTTAAGATTCACCCGTTGAACACATCAAAATATAATTTGGATACACGAATTGCATGTACATAAGTGCCATACCCGCAGCTAGACAAACTCAATAGCCTGCAGAAATTATGTAGCCAAGCTACCATGTAACCCCCCCATAAGTGAACTCAAATTCAACTCAACGAGCTCGGGCGTTCGCATCCATAAGTGAACTCGGACTCAACTCAGAGAGTTTGGATGCCTAGTTACATCTCACGAACTCGAACTCAACTCAACAAGTTCGGAACTCAAATATCCTAGTGACATGTCACTTGTATTCTAATCTATTCCGAAGGTTCAAACGGGATTTTTCCTCAATCACACATCTTTGCTGTCTTCCACGGAATGTCGGAACCGATACTTGATAACATTTCATATTTATTAAGTAGCTCACATAATTTGCATATTACTAAATAATAATCCACAAACCATAATATTTCATGATAATAATCATCATATGGTAAAAATAACATTAAATTACTTAAAATGACAATTATGTTACTACATTTACACCTGAACTTACCTCGGTACAAAATGTTAGAAATCGAGCCTATTCCTCGTAAACTTTATTTTTCCCTCGATCACGACTCGAATCTTGTTTCTCTTGATCTAAAATAAAAAATTTAGCTTATTTAATACTCACATTTATTAAAACAGTCCTTGACTCAAACTTTGGCAAAATTACACTTACCCCTAAACTTTTATATATTTACACTTTTGTCCCAAGGCTCGGAAATTAAACTTCATCCTATTTTCTTATGTTTTATGACATGCTGATCATTTTCCCCTTCTATGGTAACATCAAATTCTCACTCTAACATGTACTTATGAACATTAGGTATTTTTACCGATTATGTCGTTTTACTCGTTTTCACGTAAAATCATTTAGCAAAAGTTGTTTAACACAATTTCAAGCTTCATATTATACCCTAAAACATCAAAATAAACACATTTCACCTATGGGTATTTTTCCAAATATAAACCTTAGGTTAAATTATTGCAAGAATAAGCTTAATCAAGTTACCGGGACTCCAAAAACATAAAGAACATTAAAAACGGGACTAAAATGGACTTACAATCGAGCTTGGAAGCTTGAAAAACCCTAGCTATGTCTTCCTCATGTGAAATTCGGCCAAGGGGTTGAAGATGGACAAAAATTGGCTTTTAATTTTGTTTTTAATTCATTTTAATAACTAAATTACCAAAATGCCCTTAATTAAAAACTATGGTGTTTTATCTTCCTTTAGGTATTTTTGTCCAAACTAGTATAATGGTCTAATTACTATCCAAGGACCTCCACTTTAAAAACCCATTACTCACAAGTGCTTAGTACCTTTGTGAACTAGAACACACATTTTACAACTTTTGCAATTTAGTCTTAAATATCAAATTGGAACCTCTATCGATAAAATTTCTAAACGAAATTTTCACACAATCATGAAATCATGCCATAGACCTTAAAATGATAATAAAATAATTGTTTCTATCTCGGATTTGTGGTCCCGAAACCACTATTCCAATTAGGCCCTAATTCGGGATATTACAAACACAAGGGGATCCCCTTGTCTAATTGCTCGAGAAGATCGAAAACTTTAGAGTTAAGACCCATTCAGAAGAATCATGGTGAAGGTAGTTGATATGCAACCCAAAATTAAATTAATTTGTTTTCTCGAAAACCCGACAAAAATTAAGTACCTTTCTATATTAAAAATTATTAAGAATTTTATATATTAAAAGTTAATTTTATTAAATTCAATTTTAGATTTGGTTTTTAATTTTACAAATTATATTTGGGTATTAAATTTTTATTTATTTATTTTGGAGTTGATATTTGAGGATTTAATGAGTTCATTTTGGTTTGGGTTTGGAATATTTGGTTTTGGAAATAAATATTTTAGATTATGAATTTGGATTAATTTTTAGAATATAAGTTTTGAGTTTATAAAATTAATAAAATATTTTTAATATTCAAAATTTAATAATAAAAGTAAAATTATTCAAATGTCAGTATAGTAATAGAATAATAATGAAGAGTATTTTTATTTGTTTAAAAGCTTTTCCAAATCAATACTTTATATTGCAGATAATAATTCAAATATATAAAATTTATATGCATATAATATAATAATATTAACTATATTTATAAAATTCATATATTATATAATCATAAGCTTTACATATAAAAACACTTTTAGTTATATTATATAAAATGTCTTTATTATGATAAAACATTTATATAAAATTCCTACTTTGGGTTAGTATTTAGTACATCGATAGTTTATTTTTTTTTTTTTTACAACCAACCTTAATAAATTGCCATGTATCTTTTTTTAAATACTTATTTTTAAAATATTTTTCTATATATCTATAAGACATTTGTCAAACTCTTAACATTATTCCTGAGTCAAAAATTTACTAGTAGTATACCAAATATTTTTTCAATTTTTATTATGTTATAATGTAAAAGTAAAATTAAGGGTAAACAACACTATAGGTTGCCCAACTATACTTAGGTTTCCTTTTTGTGGATGGAAGGGTGAGGTGGAAATTCAAATTTTAGTATAATAACAAATTTAACCTTCAATTTTTACATATTGTGTTAATTTAGTCATAATTTTTAAATAAATTAACCATCAACATTATAGATTATCTCAAATTGGTCCTAATTCTAAAAAGTTCAAAATATATAAAAAATATAAATATTCTCAATTATTTGACTCATGTGGATTTTACATATACATACATACATACATATATATATATATATATTTGAATTTTTTAGAATTAGGACCAAAGTGGGATAATTTGTAACGTTGAAAGTTAAATTTTTTTAAAAAAGTATGACTAACTTCACACAATATTAATAAGTTGAGGGCTAAATTTATTATTATACCATTTTTTAATTGCCACATCACTTTTCCATCAAACACTTAATGGAAGTTATTTAAAAAAATTTTAATTAGTTGAGTGACCATTTTGAAAGTTTTAAAAGTTAGGTGACAAAAACAAAAACTTAAGCATAGTTGAGTAACCTATAATGTAATTTACACTAAAATTAATAATTACATTCGAAAAAAAATAATAAAAAACATTAAAATGATTTAAACTTGTCAAAATTTGAGCAACCTAAATTAATTTGGATAAAAAATAATTCAGAGTTTAAAAAAAACTAAATTTAAAAAGACTTGAGCCGATAATAACCCAAACTCAAAAAATATCGAAGAGTAAAAAAAATCTGAAGTAATCTAAATCCAAAAATAACCTACACGAGTCCAGCGGTTCACGGCTCCTGTTACCAATACTGCTAAGTCTTCATTTGCAAATTATTCATCTATTATTAAACAAATAAAAAGTGAAGAAAACCCAAATTCATATGATGGCGACGATAAAAGGCCAGAGAGCTTGTTTAAAACAGGAAAAAGAAGTGGTCCAATTTTACTAAATGCAGTTAATTGGAATGAAAAGATAAAGCGTAAAATATGTGATTTCTAAAAAGAATCCTTAATAATCGTACATTATGTTACACTATCAATGTTTTCCAACAACATTGTAACATCTTTCCCCAACCAAATCATCCAACAAGACTCAACACACCACCTCAGACTATCTCGAGTCTCTTAACATATATTATCATTTTTAAAATTATGATCAAATTAAAATTAACAATTTAGAAAAAATATAAACTAGTTTACTCTTTCAATATATATTATACAAATTCTATATGTATAATATATATTGTGCAAATTAATGTTTGAAATTTTAAAAAATAAAATTTAAATATATTCGTATTAAATAAATCTGGCTTAGTGCTCCGCTGCTGCAATTGTATTTTTAAATCATGGTCGATTTCAGTGCTCCAGATGAAGTTAAAACTAAAGATTTTATTCTTCAGGAACTTCTAAGGAAATGACAGGTTACATTAAAGGATCTTAATTATGATCCCATTAAATCTAAATCCTTGGACGCGTGGCAGTGATTTGTAGCTATCACATGGTACTAATAATTTAATATAACCCATCGTTTTGGGTTTGGTTATTTATTTATGTAAAATTATATTGTAAAATTTGAAGGATGAAATTTAAGTTTTAAATATTTTGTATATTTTAAATTTAATTTTATTTTTAATTTTTGAATTTAAAATTTAGATCTAATTGTTATTAGGTTTAATGACAAATTTATCCACTAATATTTACATGTTTTGTTCATAAAAGTACGAAAGACTGAAACATTTTAAAAGAAAAGAAAGATTTAAATATTAAATTTATTAATTAAATTTGTTAGAAAAAAGCAAATTGAAAAAAATAATAAAGGTTGATGGCAAAAAATGATTCAAATATATAATTAGAGCCATTTTGACAAAACGTAAACTTATCATTAAATATTGTTCTTATTAAAATTATTTAGTGTGAAATTTAAAATTAAAAAAATATTCACGATATAAAATAAAAATAATGTCGAAAGTTTTCTTAAAACTCTCATACAAAATCATCATTGTATAATAAATATTTTATGGTTAACAATATTTCTTAAAAACTCTCGTATGACAGATTAGTGAGATCCTTACGTGATTATTGCGGCTGCAAGATTGGTCAACTCCCACTTAAATATTTAGGCTACCATCTTGGTGCCAATCTTCGAAAAAAGGAGTTATGAGAACCTATTATTAAAGGGGTGAGATTTAAGCTTCACTATCGTTAGTTATCAGAAACGTAAACTCCTTAGTTTTGCGACTCGCCTCACTATCGTTAATGCTGTCCCTTCTGCCCTCCCACTCTATTATATGTCAATCTTCCAAGCCCCTGTCGAGGATTGTTCAGGATCCCATAACTCCTTTTTTCGAGGATTGGCACCAAGATAGCAAATTTAACGTAAATTCATTTATCTCGTGGATTGTTCAGGGTCTTCGAAATACATCATTGCCCCCTTCAACTTTAGTATATATTTTCATGTTAATTTTTTTTTTTTATATTCAGTGTAGTGCCTCTATAAGATTCGAATCCTATTTATTTCTTTGCGAGTATGATGTGCTTTGCTACTATTAATAAAGTGGACTAGTTAAAATTTTAACTATTTATAAATAATTGATTTGGTTTTTTAATTAGAATAATATTTAAACTTGATATTTTAAAATTATTCGCAATCAAATTGCTAAAACTACTTTTTTAAAAAATAAAGAACTACAAAATTCTTCTGATAAACAACAACCACAAAAGAATATAAAGAAAATAAATTTCTTTCTAAGCGTAATTGCACAGACCAAAAACACAAAACTCTCCATTGCTGCACCTATTGTTGCATCCACCACAATGTTTCCTATTGAAAGATGGATTCACACATTTTCCCTTACAGCATATCTCATTGTACTTGCATTTCTTCCCACACTTTCCACAGTTATGCCTGTCTGTTAATATGTTCACACATTTTTTCTTGCAGCATTGAGGTCCAGGACTCCCCTTTGCATCACAAATCCTTGGAAACTTCTTGCAAGTAACCCTACGAGTTCGTTTGTTTTGCAAGAGCCAGCGACCTTGTGCTGAATAGTACTTTGATGAATCCATTATTGCATCATTAAAATCAGTAGTATCTTGTTGATGGTCTAGATTTGATGCTGCTGAAGTGCATAGGACTAGAACCACGATGAGAACCGATACGAAAATTAGCTTTGTAAACTTCATAGAGATTGTTTGTAAGAAGGGATAGAGAACTTAGAGATGGTGAAGACTTGAAGAGAAGTGAAAGTAGAGAGCTCTATGGGATGGGGAGTTGGGTGACAAAGAAGAAGGGTATTTATAGAGAACTAACTACGAGACGTAGGGGTTGGACTTTGAACTTTTTTTGCTAGGTCTTAGTGGAAGGGTCAGCCCTGTGCATAAAATAATAAACTAAGTTGAAGAAAAGCGAAGTCCAAGTTCGGAAAAGTTACTACATTCCTCAAATTCAAATGCTTATCAAATATGATATTATATATATCAGACACGCGTAGGAAAGGGTGGAATTCATCAATAAAGTTGCTGATTAATGGTTTTAATAAATAAATAAATAAAACAAATCATTTTGTAAGTCAGATTTTGGCAACCCTGCAAACTCGCTAGCTGGATTAGTGAAAACCCAAGATATTTCTGAACAGAAAAGTCAATTTTTCCACCCTAAATTAGGTGCTGCCTGAAAATAAACACCATGCGACTATTTTAGGCTTCTTACTATAATCTATAAAATTCAGGGTCAGGAAAAAACAACTTATATATTTTGCAAGTTTACAATAGCGGAGATGTGTTTACAAATTTCATGTAGTTTCTGCATTTGTATAGATGGACTTTGTTTTAGGTTAAACTGACCCTAATGGCTAATACTATGGATATATATAGTCATATCTCAAGTACAGCAAACTTTTTTGCTTTCTCATTGAAATAAAATTTATCAATAAGGTGGCCATACTAGACTTACACAATCACGTAAGGTTAATATAAGTAGGTTTGGTTTTAATATTTAATATAGTTTTAATTTTTTTAGTCTCAATTTTATTTAATTTTAATGTTATTTAATTTTTTTCTAATTAAGTACCTATGTTTCTTTACTAGAACGAAAAAAATATCATATAAGTATCAAATTGGACTATTTTTTACTATAAAGTACTAGTTGAAACTTTGTTATTTAGTTTGTTTTCTCATTCATGCTGTTGAGAAAAACAAACACATTGATAGAACTCGGAACAAACATTAAAGGTATGCTGATATAGTAATTTTCTACACATGTGAGTTTTTTTAAAAGAAAAAAAAATTGTATAGTAATACATGAAAGGGAATGCTCGGTTAAATGAGAATTTATTGTCATGATACATGCGATTTTATTTTTCTACTTAAACATATGGTTTATGAAACTATTATTGAATACAACGTTATAAAATCAAAACTATCTGGGAGAATGTTAGAATATCTATTATTAAATAAACACTTTACCTATTTTAGTGGTCATTAATTGTATAATAAATTAAATAGTTTTATATAATTTAAAAGCTACAATTTAAGTAGTGGGATCTTTGACAATTTGATAGGAAAATCTAATGAAAAAAAAAAACTCATTTGCTTATTATTTAGTTCGAATCAATAAAATGAAGGAATCTATAAAACTAATTCAATAGGCCTTGGAAAAAATTCTAAAGGCTCCCTATAAGAATTTAGAAAACTAATGCTTTGATAAAAAAAAATATTGTTGAGCTTGATATATCTCTTCACTTTTGTTTGGTATAACTCTTCAATTTTAAATATTTCAATAGATACAATCTTTCAACCAATTACAGTGGTTGTGATTTATTGAAAAAATCTTTAAGTATATGAATTTTAAACTATGATGTAAGATTAAATCGTTAATTATTTTTAATATTTTTATGTATATTTCGATTTGAGGTATATTACTATTACATATGATTATCATGTAAATGAATTCATCTAAATAATTTTAGAATCTCAAGAAACAAAGAAAAGTCACCTGATAACAAAAGTTACTTTAACCCTTGCCATTATAATTTTTTTTCTAAAGCAATTTAGTTTTTTAAATTGATCCCATCAAAATTAAATGTCAAATCGACGGTTAGTTCTTCTTGTTATACATTTTACATTGCATGAATTAATACTTAGGATTATAGTTCGAAAAACTCTCATAGAAGCGTAAAATTTTGATATAAAATTTAACAAATTAAAATTTATCATAAACAAATTAGTAACAAAATTAGGTGTAAAAGCATATTTAAATTTATTGGTATTTTGAAATCTTCGAGTCTTGTGATTTTGATCTTTTAAATTAACACACAATTAATTTAGAAGAGGTGACTCCCTCTCTTTTCTGAAGTTTGGATATTAAAAAAGTTACGACATGTGAAATTTGAGAACCATAATCTTAACATATAACTTTTTGCACATTAATCTTGATTTCTAATTAGCTCATCATTAATTAGAAATTAGTTACTAGAATATTTCATATATTTAACCTATACTTTATATAATAACTGAAGCTCAATAAACCTTTATTGAATTAGACCAATTTTAATTTGGACTAACTTTTAATGATAGTAAATAATATGTAATTATGATGTGGAAAGAAGGATGTTTAGAGGTTTGTGATGGAAGAAGCTTTCCTTTTTCTAAAAAAAATGTTTTAAAAAAGCCTTGTAGGAATAATTGGTCTAAATGATTCATCTAGTATTAAACAAATAAAAAGTGAGGTTTTATTCTATGTATGAACACAAAGAAAACAGCAGTGATTTGTTGTATTCTCCAAATTCAAATAATAAAAAATAATTATAGCTAAAACAGGAAAAAGTAATGGTTCAAAAGCTGAGCTGAAGCACCGAAAACGTTTAACTCATTTAAACAAATTCCTTTCTTATTCAAACATTGACAATGTGATGATTTAATATATAGTTTACACGTTTTGTGTCATCTGCACTTTTATATTTGTGTGAGAATTCAAGTACTCAACCGTCCCTAAATGTGATTTTTTAAAAGAAATACTTGATACACTCACCCTTACTGTTGGAGTAACGTGACTTAATGCTCTGCTGCTCCAATTGTATGTTTAAATGATGGTGGATTTCATTGCTCCAAATAAAGTTGAGACTCAAGATTTTATTCTTGAGGGAATTCTATGGCAATGACAGGTTGCATCAAAAGATCTTAATTATGATTCCCATTACTCATTCATAATTATAAATATTTGATTGTGGCACCGGCTTGTATATATATATAGGCACCAACAACTTAACATAATATTTTACTCTTATGATTGGTTTGGTGATTAAATATGTTTAATTATAAAATTCAATCAAATTCGTAAGAGAAAGAGGAATGCTTTTATTTGGACAGATGATATAGGTATGTGTACTATCACTTTAATTGTATAATATTAAAATATATGTAGTTACCCGTGTCATACACAAGTGTATCATGTGCATTGTTTAATTTTTAATCTCAATTTTCGTAAAATTATGATAAATTATTACAATTCTTACTTTTCATTACAATTTATTATTAATAAGTAAATATATGGCATTGAAATAAACTTATACATCAAAATTATAATAATTTATTAAAAGTGATTGTAACACCAAACATAAATATAATTATAACCATAATTAATAAATAAATAAATTATTAACTAAAATATAATATTATAATTGTAACATATGACAACTACTTGTTCACTATTAAGAAAAAATAAGTAAAAATCTCTTCAATCATTCTCATCAATTTCAAAATTGAGTAAATTTGTCCCTTTAAAAATTGAAAAATTTAATTTCTATTAATTTTGAAAGTGAGCAATTAAGAACAATTAATCATGACATTAATGTCTTCATCCAATTGTACATAATTTTAATTGGTATAACAACAAATTTAGCTCTTAATGTTTACATGCTTTGTCAATTTGGTTTAGATTTTAAAAGAATTAATAAATTTAGCCTGCAACATCTAAATTTGTTAATCATTACCAAATTGACAAAATGTGTGAAATTTGAGTGCTAAATTTGTTATTATACCAATCAAAATTATATACAGTTGACAAAAATACATTAACGTTGTGATTATTTATCCTTAATTGCTCATTTTCAAAATTGTTAAGGATTAAATTGCTCTGATTTTTTGAGAAGGGCTAGAGTGGTCTTTTATCTATATCTATATATTTGTTTTAATTAGTCTTAAGTCTTGATTGATAAATTAAAAACTAAGTGTCCAAAAAATAAGTGTAGAGAAATGAAGTATTGAAATTTTAAGTATTGAACTTAAGTTATAAAATTTGTTTGATATATTATTTAAATTTAATTATTGGATATAATTAGATCGTGTGATAAATATAAATTTAAAATTATAAAAATTATATTCTACATTTTATCTTTAATTTTAAGCATTTCACCTTATCCTAGACCAAAAAATAAATAAAACAATAAGTTTTTATAAGATAATATAAAATTAAAATAAATAAATTTATATTAAATTAATTGAAAATATTCTCATTAAGTGATAAGTAGCTCTTATCACCTTATTATTTTTCAGGCATTGTAAGAAAAAATCATTTTCCATTACCCCATACATGTATAAAAATAAATCATTGAAAATATTAAATTTTAATGATTTAATTTTTCAATGATTTATCAAGGCTTTAAATTTTATTTTAAAAAAACTAAATTATTAGAATAATAAAATAAAAAGTAAATTAATCTAAAATTTAAGATTACGTCCGTAAACTAAGTTAATTTAAAGAATGTATTATAGTGAAACTACACTATATATTACTTACAGTTTAATACTATTTCGTATTATAAGATAACAGGATAACTTGAACATTAATAATCCAGGCACCGTAATTTCATTTCAGAATATAAAATTATCGACTATAATTTTACATTTTCACAAACAAAACTTAACTTTAACTTGTTTTTAGATTTCACTAAATTCATGTTTCAGTGAGTTTTGCATTAGTTTTTTATGCAATCGCACCACAGTAATGCCTTCAATAACAATGGTGGAAGACCTTCACCGTACACTACATTTTTTTCCGTGACCCTTTCATTTATTTGTATCATAAAATATAAATACTTAATTAATAATCAATTATTGATATATTAATATAATTTATCATTTTAATAAATGATTTAATACTACAGTTTTAATTAATAATAATTTTAAATAATATTCTTAATAAATATTAAAAATATTTATATTAATATTTTAATAATACAATTTATAAATATTTATAATAAATCCTTTATAGTATAATTTATGAATGTTTTAAATTTATAAATACGAGTGTTTACCAAATCATGCTTAGCTTCATTTATCTCTTCTAACTCTAATGTGTCATCATCCCTCTCTTATATACGTAATATATGTAATTTAAATTAAAAAATGTTTGATAAAGTAAAAGTTAAGTACAGAAAAATTAAGTTCTAAATTTCAATGCTAAATTTTATTAGTGTTAAATTTTTTTATAAAATTGTTTGGTAAATTAATAAATACAAGTTTTGAATATAATTATATATGTTGCTTGATAAAAGTGAATATTGATTTTAAAAGATTATTTATTTTTAATTTTAATCTTATTATATATTTTATATTATATTAGATAGTTTTGGATGAAACATAGATATGGTAATTTGAATATTTCAATTTTTTAAAAGTTATTTATTTCAATTTTTAATAAAATAATAAGATTATATTTTATATTTCAGATTTTCTTATATATAATTTCTAGTGTGAAGTATTTAATGGTCATTTTAAATCCTCCTCTCATGATGAAAATTATATTTGAACCCAAATATATAATCTCATTACTATTAACTATCGACTATAGCTGTCGATTGAATCTTAATTAGTTAGATTGACATGATCATTGTTGCCAATATAGTAGAATATGGGCTCAAGTATTTTGAAATGTATTATTCTTCTATTCATGAGTTGAGAATGAATTATAGATAGTTCTAAATAATAATAAAAACCATCACATCATAACTATTGTTAATATCAATTTTCATTAAATTAACTATATTTAGATTTTACAAACCAATCAAATTCAACTGATAATCAACAACAACGACAAAAGAATATATATGAAGAAAATAATTTTTTTTCTAAGCATAATTGCACAAACCGAAAACACAAAACTCTCCATTGCCGCACCTATTGTTGCATCCACCACAATGTTTCCTATTGAAAGATGGATCCACACATTTTCCTTTACAGCATATCTCATTGTACTTGCATTTCTTCCCACACTTTCCACAATTTTGCCTGTCTGTCAATATGTTTACACATTTTTTCTTGCAGCATTGAGGTCCAGGGCTCCCCTTTGCATCACAAATCCCAGGAAACTTCTTACAAGTAACCCTACGAGTTCGTTTGGTTTGCAAGAGCCAACGACCTTGTGCTGAAGAGTAGTCTGATGATTCTATTGTTGCATCATTAACATCATCCTTACGTTCATCTGATGCTGCTGAAATGCTTAGGGCTAGAATTATGGCGAGAACCGATACGAAAACTAGCTTTCTGAACTTCATAGAGATTGTTTGTATCTAGGGATAGAGAAACTAGAGATAGTGAAGACTTGAACAGAATTGAAAATAGAGAGTTCTATGGGATGGAGGAATTGGGTGGCAAAGAGAACTAGTATTTATAGGGAACTAACGATGAAGTATAGGGGTTGGACTTCGAACTTTTTGCTAGGTCTTAGTGGAAGGGTCAGCTCTGTGCATAAAATAATTAATAAACCAAGTTGAAGAAAAGCGAAGACCAAATTGCAAAAGGTACTACATTCCTCCAATGTGATATATCGGATAAGTACGCGTAGGGAAGGCAGGAATGCATCAATAAAGTTGCAGATTAATGGGTTTTTTAAATAATTTTGGTGGTCAGATTTTGAAAAACTTAGCAAGCTCGCTATCTGAATTAATGAAAGCCCTAGATATTTCTGAACTGAAAAGTCAAATTTCCCCCAAAATTAGGTGCTGTCTGAAAATAAACACCATGTGACTGTTGTATAATCTATAAAATACAGATGAAGTCAAATTCAGGGTCAGGAAAAAACAACTTATATATTTGGCAAGTTTGCAATAGCAGAGATGTGTTTATCAAATTTCATACAGTTTCTGCATGCAATCCTTTGATAGCGGTGAGCCTTGAGGTCTCTATTAATGAATCCTTTTTTAGGACAACCAGAACCTAATAATATATATATAGATATAGATATATATAGTCATATTTCAAGTATTGTAAATTGGAGACTGCATTTACTTTAATTTCAGCCTTTTATTACCTATATTTTTAAAATTTTAAAATTTTAGTCCTTTTCAAACGATAAATGTTAAATTCATTAAGTTTTGATATTTTCAAAATTTGATGGGGCAAAAATATTATCATGTGTTATGTAATGTCAGCTTGTTGTTTCCACATATTATTCAGTAAAAATTTATTTAATAGATTAATGACCATCATATGTGTCAATACTGAAATTTTAAAATTCAAAAGATATAGTGACTTGAAATAATCTAATTGGAGAATATGAGCTAAATTTTTAATTTTGCTATAACACCCCACACCCGATCTAGACGTTATGGCCGAATCTTAAGGAATTACATAGACTCGTTTTAAACCCAAATTTTGAATTAGAAAAAAAAACGTGTGTTTCAACAATATTAATTTTGGCAAATCTCTTATAAGTTTTTAGGAAGATATTTGTTAAGGTTATTTATTTTGCAGAAAACATTTAATTGATTACTTAATCTTTGCAGTGAAAATTTCAGAATTTTAACTTTGAAAGACGAGATTCAAATTTGATAAATCGTATAATTTTGTAGTTTACGATAAAAATATCAAAATTTGACAGAACAAACCAAATCGAAAAGTAAAGTCCAAAATAGTTTTACAGCCAAAAAAAGAAGTCCAATAATAGTTTAAAAACATAAACCGTCTCATTTTATTAACTGAGAATCCAATCTAAGCTCTCGCACGCCACCCAGTCCTAAGCTTGCTGGTTGCCTAAGAAGATAAAAAATATAGTGTGAGCTAAAAAAAGGTTAGTGTGCAACTCGACACATACAAACAGATCAGATTGCAAATAATCACACAAAAATCATGAATCGAACAAATACAAAATATGGCATGTCTTGTGATGCAACATGGCAGGTAGACCAGATACAGATGGCATGGCATATCATGCGATGCAACATATTTCACATACCAGATACAAATCGTACCCCCATTCGCTACATACCATCTCCGTCCATCCCTATACACCAATTAGGATATTGAATACTCATCCAACCCTACACACCAAATAAGTGATGGTATGTCACTGTACAGAAATGTGCAGTCAAGGCTGCTAGAAAAATAATGCAATAATCCGCCAGAATCAGATAAATGTGGTCAAGCCATCAAATCACATATGTGGTTAAGCCACTGGATAGGGCAGATCATTAAACTGCCAACACTTCCTCTGTCATATAATTACCCCACTTCAATACATATGTTGAAACATAATACATACTCAGATGAATCATGCTTTAACAAATTTCCCAAATTTACAGATCATATGCAGAATTTATACTATTGACATGCTTTCAGATGCTACACATACAATATCAGTACAAAAAATTTCATATATCAGACTCATGCATATCACATAACAGACCCTACGAAATAGCTAACCTTGAAACGCACTTCAAACACAGCCCTAACTAAATTTTACTGAAAATAGGCTCACATGACCTACCTGGCCCAACCCGTGTAGCGTCAAAAATGTGATTTTTGGCTTTGCATCGCTCATTGTTTTTACAACTTTGAGTTACACACCTGACTGTGTTTTTCGATTCCGACACAACAACATTTGCAAAGCCTAAACGACACCAAATAAGTTGTTTAGTACAAACACATCAATTCCAAAACAAAACCGACCCTTACTTGATTATAGAATATGGTCACAACACTAAAACACTCAGTCACCTACCCCAACAGAAGAATAATTCCTAACGCTCTCAATTTTCTAAAAGATTAGTCGTTACCAAATCTTCACCTAAATTAAGGATGTCAAACAATTAAAACTATTGTCACACAAAACAAGAAAACCACAATCCAACAATGTGAAAATTCCTTTAATAGTATACGAATCTTAAATTGACAATATTACCACACACAGCCCACAATGATATCGAAAGAGAACGCTAGTAAAGAATAGCTCAACAACTGAGAAGAAAAAAAGGAAACAAGAAGAAAACAACGGGAGGAAATTTTAGTATCAAAAGTAGAAAAGTAAAGAGAAAGTTCAATAATAAATAAAAAGAAAACAACACTTTGTTGAAAGTTTAAATAGTAAAAACTTGTAAAAAATAAATAGAAAATTATACACCTATCACGAGGGGCGTAGCTCGGAGAGAGGCTGGCAAGGGCATTGACCTCCCTAAAATGAAAAATTTTCTATTTAGGCCTTTTAAATTTTTTAAAATTTTAAATTAATAAAGATAAAAATTATACTTTGACCCCCTAAATAATAAAAATTTGATTTAATCTTTTAAAAGTTATAAATATATAAACTATTCAAATGATAAAATTACATTTTACTATTATAAAAATTAAAATTTAATTTCAGCACTTAACCAAAAAATATTCCACGAATGATTTTTCGAATGTTGATTTGATAAAAAAAAATGCACAAAATAGGTAGGATTCAGTTATTGTTAATTATTTGAGTGTCTGAATAACTCAAAGTTGTAGTTTGAAATCCGAGCAAAACCGTTTAACTTCAACTATTTATATCAAGTTGACTTAAAAAGGTGAATAACTTAACCTATTTAATTTGACATGTAACTTTTTAATGGATATTTTCCCTAATTAAATTTGGATTATTCTCACCCCTATTCATAATGTTAACATACCAATCATGCTTTTATAAAGTTGATATAAATGTCACTCATCATAAATAATACATATTGTAATGGCCCATTTTTGCCCGGGCTTACAGAAAAAATAAAAAAAAAACAAAATAAATCAAAAACAAAAAAACCAAAATAGAAAAATAACAAATAAAATCCAAATTTACAGTCCATTAAACAAGTCCAAATAAGCTCAAATAATAAAACCCAAACCCATTGACTTGGATCTAATTCTAACCCATTACACAGCCCAAGAACCTAACCCAAAACTTGGCCCATTAATAATTTTCAGAAATTGGAAATCCTAGGCCACCAAGCCACCATTCGCATGCACCGCAAACACTATCAGCAGCCCCAAACAGTGAAGCTTCTGGAAGACTTCGTGTTACACCCCACGAACGGCCTTGCCATGTCAGCAGCACCATGCCATACACACCTGCAACAGAAAGAGCACATAGCAGATATCCCGCAATTGACAGCAAATATATAACAAAAAATCTAAGGCCATTGTATTTTTATTTATTTTGGCTATAAAAAGGCCGGGTGTAATCTGAAAAAGAAAAAAGATACACGCATATTTTCGCATACAAATCAGTTCTAAAGAGTAATAAAGAGCAGTTTTTAAGTGGTAATTTGATATCATTTTTCCTTTCATTTTGCTTTTATTTCTTTGATTTTCGTTATTATATGAGTAAAAAACAAAAATGAAGGAGAGGGAGGATACTTATCGTGATAAAAGCCCTCGAATCCTTGTTTGCTTTGAAGAAATCGAACCTTAAATAGGGATTGTGTGGATTAAGAGTGGCAAAACCCTCGGAGTCGTGATCGAACATGGTCGATTAGGCCTTTGTGTGATGTCGTTCACTGATTACGGAGGCGAAATGGTGGTTGAAGGGTTTTTTCGTTTGGCCGAATGAGAGGGGAGGAAGCTAGGTTTTGGTGTTGATTTCAATTGACTGAGCATTAGTTTAGGGTTTCTTTTAATTTTGTTTTTATGAAAAGTAAAATGGCACCATATAGAGCCTACTTCAGTGGCTCCAAAACGGTGCAGTATAGGCCCCACCTGTGCGTTTCGACCCGGTGCCCATGGAGGTCCGCGCGTTTTGGTCATTGAGGGATAATTTCACATGTAGTCCCTCCTCTCCTGCACCGATCTTTATTTAAGCCTCAATCACGTTTTATTTGTTTTTATATTTTCCCTGAGATTTGCGCATTGTCACGGTTTAGTCCTTATTTGAATGTTGCGTTTTGAGATTCGGTATATTTTCGTTCCAAATCCTTGCTCATTTGTGTGCGTTTTACTTGGATCCGCAGTTCTGTTTTACTGATTTGTTTTATTTATAGATTATCCTTTTGATTTTGATTTTATTTCAATTAAGTTAAATTTAGGTTTTATATTTTTAGGATTTTTTTATTATTTTGTTTGACCTATTATTTTAACATATTCTTTTGAACTTTTTTTAATTCCATTTTAGTTTTAGTTTGTTGTTAATTTTCATTTATATATTGTTAAATTGTTTTACTATATAAATTATTATTTTAAAATCCTCTTTATGTAAATTTATATTTAAAATATTTATGAAATGTTCATTCTCATGCATTGATATTTATATATACATATACATATTTTATGTCAAATTACTCATTTGAATCCTCTTTTGAGCATGTTCATATAATTTTTCTTTAAAATTTTACTTGTATATTATTTGTTTCTTTTAAATCCAATTTTGGGTGTTATATATTTTGTTTGTTTCAAATATTTTCCTATATTATTATCCTCTTATATATGTATTGTTTGTACTAGGTCTTTACTCCATGTATATTATTAATTTTATATTATTTTA
The DNA here is from genome assembly GCF_025698485.1 of Gossypium arboreum. Classification (NCBI taxonomy): domain Eukaryota; kingdom Viridiplantae; phylum Streptophyta; class Magnoliopsida; order Malvales; family Malvaceae; genus Gossypium; species Gossypium arboreum. The sequence goes on along the minus strand of NC_069070.1, from coordinate 110,146,785 downwards.
TACATGTGATTTCTTTTAAATCTATCCCTATATTTTGTTATATATGTTTTTTGATTATTTGAAGGAAAATCCACATATTTTATGTATCATTTAAACAATTATTATTCACATACTTGGTGCATATATTTGATCATGTTATTTTAAATATTTTTTTAAAAAGAAATCTATTTGTCTATATAATTATGTTGTGAAAATATATTACGATATAGCTTATGATAAAGTTAATTTAATCTTATAATTTATATTTTAATTCCATGATATTTTATATAATTTCTACTTGTATTTCCTTTCAAATTTATTATGTACATAACTTATTCTTTAAAAATACATATATTATTATTTCTTTATTATTTAAGATTCTTTCATGTATATGTAGTTTGATTGTATATTGGTGTGTTCTTCTTTCATGTATATTGTTTATTCTCTGTTATTATATTATATTTTCATTATATATTGTTTTATTGATTTTATTATTGTATGTACATTAACATCTTTAAATATATAGGTTTCGCTTTTAAAAATATTCTTGCATGTTATTAGCTCCAAATGTCTTCTTTCACAATATTTATTTTCATATTCATTTACATATTCCTAGTTTTATTTTATATATGTGCATCATTTCAAACCCAAAATCATGTGTTGATTCATTTTGTAAGTTTTCATATATTTAATAGTTTTCAAATTGTTTCCAAATTATTTTGTGTGCTATGTGTCACTTTAGTTTTCATATTATTTCATGTATTATTGTTTTATATTGATTATTAGCCTTTTGCACTATTATTTAAATTATGTTAATTTGTTCTTTTTACTTGTATAATATTTCGTATAGTAATCCATGTTTGTAACTTTGATTTTTTTCTATATTGTTGCATCGTGATTCAAATTTTAATGTTTTGGTTGATATTAGTTGTCTCGTTGTTATTTCAAGAAAAATAAAAGCGTTTTGAGCTAATTTCCAATTTTCCTTATCATTTAAAGATTCCAAAATAAGGCAATATTCAATATTTGGGGAATTCGGGAAATTGTGCCCTATCGTGCTAGGTATGATTTTTAGTCGAACTAAATATTTGGATATCCTTTTATAATTTTGGCATATGAGCTTTTTGAAGTCCAAAAGTCAATCGTATTTTTAAAGGTATAAAGGATCGTATTCAATCGTGCTAGATATGATACGGTGTACCTTTGAAACGAGAGAATTTTGACAACTAATTCAAACTACTCAAATGTTTTAAAAGGCATTAAACTTCAAAAAATCTTTCAAAAATTTTAGATATGAGGACAGCGTTTAATCAATCTGGTACCAATTTTTGGGCGTAGTGACGGTGCTAATCCTTCCTCATACGTAACCGGCTCCCGAACCCATTTTTTAAAATTTTTGTGGACCAGAATTGTTTTAAAATGTTTTATTAGGTGATCCAATCACACCTAAACAAAAGATTGGTGGCGACTCCACACTCGGTTTTAAAAGTCAATCCCCGTTTTTCCTAACTCGAAAAATGGTTCGGACATATATAATGTAATTTCTTTGTATACTATAAGGAGATTTATGATATAGTATAACATAATTATAGTATACGGTATATTATAAGTTTTGGTATGATTATTTTTTTCTAATGTAGTATTTATGTTTTTCTTTGTCTAATTTGATACACGTGTTTAATAAAAGTTATATAGTTTGGTACATATAAGTAATAGTGTTAACTTTTTAGTGCTTAATTAGGTTTTTAAAATTAATTTGGTGAAAGTTATCTGTCAATTAAGTTTGAATATTTCATAATTTTTTAATAAAATAAAATTAGTGTTAGTTGTGAATTTGTTTAATTTTGAATTTAATTTACCAAATACAATCCGATAGATGTAATTTAGTTCAGATTTTAGAGTTAATTTGATGAAAGTTAATTGTTAATATTATTAGTTAATTATGAATTTTCATCAAATCAACTCGAACCCAAATTAAATACTAAAAGTAACAATGTTACCTTAAAGTACCAAAATATATAACTTTTTTCAAAATACAAATATCACATTAGACAATAATAATAATAATAATAATGTACCAACTAAGAAAAAATATCAAACTCGGTACAAAATAATGTATTAAGCCTAGATTATATAATTTTTTTGTTGTTGATATTTTCTTGTTATTTTTTCACTATTTTGCTATCATTTCATTATCATATTGCTACTATTTTGTTATTATTGTATAAATCTTGATTTATTGTTAATTTTGTTACCATTTTGAGGCATTTTCTTGTTAAGTTGCACCTATCTTAGTGTTATTTAAGTATACATATTTTTAAAATTTATTTTTAATTTGTTGGGAAACATTTATTTTAATGTTTTTAGTATTTTTATGTATTATATTTTTAAAAGAAATTTTTATAAAAATAATATTAAAAAATTAATAAGGGTCGGGCTGGGCTTGGGTTTTAACATTTTTAAATAAGTAGGGCCTGAGCAAAATTTTAGGCCCATTTTTCGAGCCAGGCCTAGTAAACAGACCTAAATTTTGGTTGGGCCCGACCCGACCCATGAGCACTTCTATATATAACTAGCATTACATAAAATATTTTTAAATTTTAATTATATTGAATTACATTATATAAAATATTTTTATCCAATATATATTTAATCTAGGATATTTAAATAATATCCATGAGTTAGTATTTTGTACACCGATAATATACTTTTTAATTCCACAAGCAAACTTAAAACTATCACATGTCACATTTATTTTATATATTTATTTTTGTTAATATTTTACTATATCGCTTATGACACTTAACATCACCTCGACCTTATTTGTAAAATCTAAAAACTCCACTAACAGTGTATCAAATATGTTTCCAATATCTATACCATACTGTCGAAACCATCCCTCAATTTAAAATTTTTAAATTTAAAAAAAAGGGGGTAATCGACTTTTGAAAAACAAATGCATGGAGTCGCCACCGATCTTTTGTTTTGGTGTGATCGAATCACCTAAAAATGAGATTAGTTTAATAAAACATTTTTGGTTTATTAAAACAATGATTTTGGTCTACGAACTTTTGAGAAAACGGGTTCGGAGTCGGTTACGCATGAGGAAGGATCAAGACCCTCACTACGCCCAAAATTGGTACCGAATCGATTAAATACTGTCCTTATGTCTAAAATTAAAAAGTTTTTTTTTGAAATGTGGTTTTTTAATAAAAGTTGAATAACCCGAGTTGATCGCAAAAACTTTCTTGTTTCGACGTCCGAAAGTTTATAATTCGAGAATCACAAAAGGATGTCCAACTATTTAGTCCAACGAAAAATCGAGACCCAGCACAGTAGGGTACGATTACTCGAATTTCCAAACATTGACCATTGCCTTACCTTAGAAAATACGTGTGAAATTCCAAAGAGATGTTCAATTATTTTGGACAAATGAAAAAGCGCAACAAAACACGATACGACTTGATTCTCAAATCGCCAAACATTGAACATCATCTTCGTTTTAAAGTATTTTTAATAAACATGAGTGAGAATATAAAGGACTATTCGATTGTTTTGAGCAAGCGAGAGATCACAACCCAGCACGATAGGACATGATTCTCGAATTGTCAAACACCAAATATTGCCTTCGTTTTAAAGAATTTTTAAAAGGCATGAGTAAAATCTTGAAGGGACATTCGATTATTTTGAGCAAACGCGAAATTGCAACCCAACACGTTAGGGCACTATTCCGCGAATTGCCAAATATCGAATCTCATCTTCAATTTAGAGAATTTTTAAATGGATACTTATAAAACCAGCTTAAAAGTATCAATTTGACTTGAGATAAAAAAAACGGAGTCGATCTTAAGAATTTGTATTTTATAAAACCACATTTCAGAAATCAAATGGAAAATGACGAATGGGGTAATACGTACATACGAGACATAATGCTTAACGAACTAAAATTTAAGTATAACTAACCTAAAACATATAATCTAATCACAAGCATGTATGGGATACTAATTGACATAACAATATCAAAACACAATTATAATGACAACGCATCGTACAAAACGAAATAAAATAATACATGAAAGTATGCTACAATGATATATAAAACCTAATATGATATGATCAACAGTACCCAACTAGCTTGAAATAATAATAAACACACAATGTTTAAGAAAATTAAAGATATATACTTGTTTGTTAAAATATGTGAAGTGAAATGGATATTTTGATCGAGCAATATATCAAACATTAAAACATATTGGTTTAAAATGACAATATATACATATAGAAAATTTCAAATTGCATACAAAATATGAGAGGATTGTAAAATGTATAGAAAATGTAATTTTAGACACATAATAGATTTACAATACATGTACATAAGTAACTTTTAGAAAAAAAGCAATTATGTGTAAAAACATAGAAATACCTACAAGCTTAAATTAATTTTATAACAAATTATAAAATGGACGCAAACATTTTAAAGATGACGATATATTCAAAGTTGACAAATGTATATACACATAAAAATGGTATTTAAATGTGAGACTTAAAATCAAAACAATATATAATAAAATATGTTCTAAAAGAAAAACTTATATACACAAAATAATATATATAAATAAATTTGAAAAATTTGTAAAATAAATTGGCATGGGACTAAATATGCACATAAGATTAAATTAATTTTATTACAAATTATAGACTAAAAAAACACACTCATATATACAAAGTTTTTTTTTTTTATAAAATGTCTATTTAAAGATGACCATATACATATAATAAAAGGGAAATGATTTAAGTAATGTATACACCATGGAAGGTTTTCAAATAACAAAAGGTATGATGAAATATATGTTATATACATAAGGTTTTAAAGTATATATGAAAATAGATTGAAAAGAAATCATACATGTAAAGTAACATAGAATTAATATTGCATATAAAATAAAACTAATTTTACCATGAACTGCATATGCATAATAATATATAAGAATATTTAAATGAAGTATTATACAAAATTTAAAACAATATGATGAAAACTTTACAATAAAGATTTTATATAAAAGGGGTAATTATCACGATAACTAAAAAACATGTACACACAAAATAGATTTAAAAGACATATGTACATGTAAATCTATTGTAAAAAAACGATCATGAAATTAATAATATATATATATATTGTTAATCTAAAAATTATATACGCACCCTTTTATTAAAAATATTTATATAAGAGGCAATATTAAAACCTAAACATAATATCGAGAAATACTCAAAAATAATAATTTTAAAATTACAACGATGAAGTTCCTAAAAATAATTTCATATATATATAAAGAGAAGATTTAATAAATCATAAAGCAAAAAATATTTTAAATAAAAAATCTATTAAAATAATAAGTGTATCGATATATATACATATAAATTTAAAAGAGAGTACATGCAGATTTATATGGAAATGATAATGTGTATAGGTTTAATAATATATAAACCAAATATGTATACTAATATAAGCAAGTAGAAAAAATAATTTTATGCAAAATATATATATACAAAACATGTTATCGTAGCAAAAATTTATGCTAAAATACATGGTTAGAATACAAAAGAAAACATTATACAAATGAAGCGACATTAGCCTTATTATAATATATATGTATATATATATGTATATGATAATGTATAAAAGAAACTACATAAAATAATGTACGAAAATGAAAATATAACTACTCCAAAATGAGTAATCAAATGACGATGATGGTAAACATAGATTAAAGAAGTATGAAATGAAGAAAAGGAAACTAATTGAAATCAAATTAAAAATAATAAGAATAATTTAGGAATGAAATAGTTTATGAGGCCAATATATAATGCACACGATCGTATGAGGACTAGAATTGGGAATATCCCAAAGCCTAAAACGCAAAGAAGACAATCGTGGGCTAAAATGTAAGAACATACAAATATTAGGGAACATTTAAAAATAAACAAAGCACAAACAAAGCCGATTGAAAATTGGCGCGAAGAGGAAGACCAAATGCGCCATTAACCCATTTGAAACAAAAGAATGCGGATCCAATCTTTTGGATTGGGTCAACACGCGTGGGTCCCCTCCTTTAAACTCCATCATTTCTAAGTCTAATGCTAAACTTTAATTCCCATTCATTTCCTTTTCAAAACTCAGCAACCTTTCATTTTTTTTTTAAAACAGAAGCTTTAACCCCTCACCCTAGTGTTTGATTCAACATGCAGCTGCCTAAACCATCATTTATTTGATGGCCGACTGTGCGCCAATGGCGATCGGATCTTGTCAACGGAGGACACGCCCACGGATATCGGGTAAGCGCACTCCTTCTCCCTTTTTTTTCTTCTTTTTTTTTTAAGGAAAAACTTAAAATATTATGCTATTCTACCAAAAACAAAGCAAAATCTGATGAAAATAAAAATAATAATAAAGAAAACAACCCTAGCCCGAATCTCTATATTTCCGAGACATGTGGGCTTTCATCGGTGTTGTTTCAAAACACGCCTTTCGTTTTATATGCTAAAAAAATCACAAGCAGATCGAAAATGAAGGAGAAAAAAAGTGAAATCACCTTTCAATGACTTTTTTGATTTCTTTTTTGCTATTCAGTATGTGTATTCTGTCTGTATTCGTAAAAGAAAAAAAAAGCCCCCTTTACAATTGAAAATAGTAGGCTTTATATCCGAAAAAATAAAAAGAAAAATACAAAGAATTTTATTTTTCGTTCTTTTTCTTTACTGTTGTTTTTTGCTTCTTCTTTTTTTTGCTTGTCCTTGCTGTTGTGTTTCTTGTCTTCATACAGGACGGAGGGAGACGTGGAGCACGGAGGTGGTACGTCGTTGCGAGGCTGTTGCGGCGCAAGATGGTGACCTAGGGTTCCCGAAAGTGTTGAAGTTTTTGGGCTTTTTGGGTTGTTCGGGATTGGGCTTTTTGGGCTAGGATATTGAGTTTGGTTTTTGGGTCTAAGTAATGATTTTGGGTTTTGGGTCATTTAATCTAGGTATTGGGCTGTAAAAAGACATTAATGGACTGTGGTTTATTATTATTATTTTTGTATATATTTTCATACGAGCCCGGGCATAATTTGGGCCTTACAGCTGCCCCTCTTTGCTCATTGTCGTGTAACGAGAATGGAGCAAAGACTACAAAAAGGACCAAATTTGCCCGGTCTGGCTAAGTCTCAAAATCTTGATCCTCATCTTCCCCAAAGGTACTCTGATGTCTTCAGGAGTGTCAAATTGGCTATCTTCAACTTGCTTCTTGAAAACTCAGGAACACCAATCTGTTATTTTTGATCTGCTCTCTGCCAATACAGAGACGCCAAATCTGCTATCTTCGATCTGCTCTCTGCCGCTACAGAAACGCCAAATTTGCTATCTTCGATCCGCTCTCCGCCGCTACAGAGACGCCAAATCTGTTATCTTTGATTTACTCTCCGCCGCTACAGAGACGCCAAATCTGCTATCTTCGATCTGCTCTCCGCCGCTACAGAGACGCCAAATCTGTTATCTTCGATCTGTTCTCTGCCGCTACAGAGATGCCAAATCTGCTATCTTTGATCTGCTCTCCGCCACTACAGAGACGCCAAATCTGCTATCTTCGATCTGCTCTTCGCCGCTATAGAGACGCCAAATCTGTTATCTTCGATCTGCTCTCCGCCGCTACAGAGACGCCAAATCTGTTATCTTTGATCTGCTCTCCGCCGCTATAGAGACGCCAAATCTGTTATCTGCTTTAAGGAAGGTCAAATCTGCTATGCTTCGCCTGTTACCCTACTGCTTAGGGGATTAAGGCACATCAATCTTCATTGTCCCTTGAAGGACTTAACCTGTGTAATGCGCATAAGTTCATGTCTAATGATTAGGATGCCATGACTCGAATGAGCCAAATGCTCCTAGGTAAATGTGTATGAATGACGTTTGTATGAATACAAAATGTCATTTTTAATGCTTGATTTGATATTACTTGTCATTCACCGAGGTCTTATTGTTGACGTGTTATTCTGTCGTCTTGTTTAGCTGGCACTCTTAATGGAAAACTCGAAGAAACAATCTCATCTACTCGACGAGCTTGCCTCCACTCAAACTTTATGGAGCTTTTTGCTTATCCAACCCACTGCAACTCAGGGTATAGGATCAATTTGATCTGTTACACTATTCCCTGGGTGTAATGATCCATTGTATATGTTCGATATTTGCATGAATGCAGAGTATCATTTTTTCTTTTCTCGAGAATGACCCCTATTTTACACTTAGGTTGACATTGCTCGTCATTTGTCGAGGTTGTATCACTGACGAAATATCTTGCCTCTTCATTCAACTGATATCTTCGACAGAAAATTCAAAGAGATAGTCGCAATTTAGAAACATTTTCAACACTTAGGCTTGGTGAGTTCTAAATGATGGTCCTGTTTCAGATTCCTATACTGTTTAGAAGCTTCCAGAGTAATATGCAGAACCCCTTTTACGAAGGTATTATTAGTCAATTAATCATTATTTCAATGCAAAATGCTTGAAAAGGATCAAGACAATGGTCAATAAAGGAATTGATTAGGAGGGTAGCTCGAAATAAATAGATTAATCAAAAATTGCAAATGCAATAAAAGGCAATTAATTCAACATGAATAAGTTAATCAAAGATAACAATGTAATAAGAAGGAAGTTTATTGGGACGTATCTTGTGTAAGAGCCCAAATTTGTCCGGGCCTTAAACAACCAAGCAAAAAATAATAAATAAATAAATATTTTAAAAGTCCACTCAAAAAAATAAACAGTCTAGGTTACAAAACTAACCCCTACTCAGCAAGCCCACTATTGCCACCCATAGCCTACTAACCCAAACCCAGAAAGACCCAATTAAACCATTTAGCCCAAAATGCCTATACCCGTTACAAACCCAAAATTTCTTAAGGCCCAATTGACCCAAATGGTTGCAGCCCCAAGCAAGAAACCCTAGGGTTTCGCCCACTATCTTCTCGCCACAAGCGGAAGGTTCCAGACGCGTCTGTCAGCTTCGTGATCGCGCCTTGGCACCAAATTCGTCACCACCACCATCAATCGCGAGACATGCCGAATCTGGCGTTGATTCATTAACGTCGAACATCGGTGATTGAGAGAGATTCTCGTTGGGATACCGCAAGAGAAGGAAACACAAATCAGACACGAAGAGCAAGAAAAGGAAACTAAAAGAATCTCAAAGATATCACCAAAGATACCATAGACAAGAAATCGATATTTCTTTCCTTATGTAATAAATCAAGAGGCTATAAAAAGCCTTTGTAACTCTTGTAACGATTACATACACACGATACTCATACGTAAATAAAAGAGAATACAAGCGTTTCAAAGAAAAGGTGATTTAACTGTGTGTTTTTTTAGAATATATGCATGTATGTACATTATTTTTAGCAAAAATAGTAGCTTTTAAGAAGGGGGAAGAGATTACCTGTGGAAGGACGAGGATTTTAACCTCGGACCACCAGTCAGATGCGGCGCGTGAGCGCGTGAGGAGATCCCTGGACAGAAGCTCAGCAGCTCCGGGATCGGCCCCCGAATCCTCTTCAGAGGATTTTTTGTTTCTTTTTTTAAAAACGGATGTTAAAATGATTTTTAGGGGTGAAATGTGGCTTATATAGTCTGTTTAAAACGATGTCGCTTTTACAACTATAGGATCCGCGTCGACCGATTACCTGGGAAGGTCCGCATTTTTTGAGAATTGGGCTAATTGCCCAATTGATCCTCTCGCTATTTTTATACTTTCAATTCTATTTTATTTATTGTGAAATTTGGCATTAACATTTTATTCTGTTTAATTCGACCCCTAATGATTTGCAATCGTATTAGGGAAACAATGACGCTTTTGGAAAGAGGGTTATTTTCTCAAGAACCCCTTTGATTTTAAGGTGTTTCAAATTGAGCCTTAATTCAGCTTTTAGCTTTTTAAATTTACCTCGTAGCTTTACAAAACCTTAAATTTGCTCCTATTTTATTACTATATATATTTTATTAATATTTGATTAATTTTAACTTTACTTTTATACTTTAAAATTATTAAAAGTGTTATTTTTATATGTATAATATATAATATTTTCCTCAAATTATCACTATTTTATATATTATTATATTTTTCACATATATTATATATTTATTAATTATATATATATTTACATGTTATTTTATATTATATCTATTATAATTTTATATATTTATATTACATTTTATTATATAATATTTATTTATTTTTATATATGTTATGTATATCATGTATAGTCAATTATATTATTTACATTTATATTGTATATATTATTTCAAAAAATGAAAATTATTATTATTAAATCATATTTTTAACTCACACTATATATTTTTATTAATTATTTATTTACTATATATTATTTTTAAAACTAATATTGTTATATTATGAAATCTCTTACATACTTCTAAACCAATATATTATCATATAATTATTATTCTTTTATTATATTATCTATTAAATGCTATCTTAAAATGGTTATGAAATGTCTTGTTTTTTTAATTGTATGTATATTTTGTTAACAATCAATTATTTTTTTATATATATTAGTTTCTTTTCATATGTTTTATATTGTATGTATCATGTATGTGTTAAGTTTATTTTATAATATGCACAATATTTCTTTTATTTGTATACCATACATTATTTGATTTATATTTTTTTATATCATGCATCATTTAAATATTATTTCGTGTGTTTATATACTTTGTTTATTCATTTTCAATACATGTTATACATATATCTTTGTTTGCATTTTTTTTGCCTCGTATGAATTATTCTTTATATCATAGTATTCATTTTTTATCTACCTAGTGCAATAATATATTATTATGATTTATAATGTAATACGATTTCCCATGCATCATCTTTAAAAAGATAAGGCTCCAAAATTTTCAAAAGTTATAAAGGCAATACTTGGTGTTTGAAAGCTTCGAGAAAAGTAGTGCCCTAACTTATTGGGTTGCAACTTTTCTCGTTGAGTTCGAATAGTCAAGTACCCTTCTAAGTTTTTAAGATTTTCAAAATACGAGCAACTGTCTTGGAATTTCAAAGCGTTGTGTCCTAACTTATTGGATGTGGCGATTTGTCGTTTCAAGATAGGGATTTCCAAAAGGTTAACTTAGTGTCAATGTTTTGATACGAGTAAACCCAAATTTTCAAAATCAAAGTATTTTAAAGAGGATTATATCTTAAAATTTTCTAAATTTTCGATATTAAAGACACTTGATAATCAATTAGGTACCAATTTTTGGGCGTTACGAGGGTGCTAATCCTTCCTCGTACGTAACCGACTCCCGAACCCATTCTTTTATTTCGTGGACCAAAACTAATGATTTTTAAAACAAAATGTTTTAAAGGTGATCCAATCACACCTAAAAAGATTGGTGGCGACTCCCGTTTTCGTTTTTTAAAAATCGATTCCCATTTTCTAAAACTCGACTTAAAAATGGTTTCGACAGCTTGGCGACTCCACTGGGGACTAATAAGAGAGTCAAGCCGTGTAATTGATTATCTCTTGTCTTAATGTCGGAAATTAAAAATTTTAAAATTTAATCTTCTTAGTATTACATGTGTTTGTGTTATTGCATGTGTTGCTATATTCTAATACGCATTGCATTTGCATGACCGTTGTGGTCACACCCTTAAGTAGGAGTGAGAAGCTACGCCTTCGTGAGGTTTTCACCTCCGCGTGATAGTGGATCACTTTCGGATACATCCGTACCTATGGTTTCGTGAGATTTTCATCTCCGTAGCCACAGGAAATGTGTCCCCTGAATCAACTCGATTCAAATGAGCCTATAATGGGTAAGGATCGAGAATCTGCTGGTTCAGTACCTCAACTTTAGAACTAAACCACATATAGAAGGACCGTAAGAGCTCAACCTAGGTAGAATTATGCCATAATTATTACCCTTGCAGGTTATTTTTGAGTTTATTGTTATCATGTGATACTAATTATCTCCTTTCTTTTGTTGCATATCATTTTGCATTTACAAAGGTATCGATTCACGGTCAGTGTCTAAATTAGAGAGTTTTATTATGGAGAACGGACTTCTTGATAGAGTGGAGGGCAACGCCAACGTCCATAGATGGTCTGAGCAAACTCAGTTAGAAAAGGGAGATAGTATAGCTGCGGGATATATATCGGAGCTGCCAGAATATACTCGAATCAGTGTTACGCAGAATAATCTCCAAGAGCTTAAGGAGATTTGGGATCAATGGGGCAGCAAGACTAAACAGTTATTCTATGGTAGTTATAGAGACTTACCTTACTTGTTCGATGTTCAAATAGATGAGCATTTGTTCCGAGCCCTCGCTCAATTTTGGAATCCAGCGTACAGTTGCTTTACTTTCGGGGAAGTAGACTTGGTGCCTACCGTAGAGGAGTACACTGCCTTGTTACGATGTCCCAAGTTCCAAGCGGATAGAATCTATTCTCGAGCTGTTAATGTCCCAACCTTTTGGAAGAAATTGATGGCTATTACAGGGATGAGTAAGCAGTGGATTACAGCCAGGATTAAAGAGAAAGGTGAGTGCAAGTGCATTTCATGGGATGCTTTGAAGGGTCTGATTTTGACGCATCCCGATGAAACAAAAAGGGTAGATGTATTTGCCTTAAGTTTGTACGGACTGATGGTGTTCCCTAGGGCTTTGGGATATGTGGATGAGGCAACCACAGATCTTTTCCATAGACTCAATAAGAGGGTCACTTTTGTCCCTGCAATTTTGGCAGAGACATTCAGGTCCTTAGGCGCATGTAGAAAACCTGGTGCAAGCAGGTTTGTTGGTTGTGCACAATTGCTTCTAGCTTGGTTCTATAGTCATTTTCGGTTGATAGATAAGGTTGTTTGTCGGGTTTTCTTCGAGGATTACTCACCGCTGAAGGATATAGTTACTTCGACTAGGAAAGTTGATGTTCTAGAGGAGAATTGGATGGCACTACTGCAAAATCTTCAGCCGAAAGATGTTGAGTGGAGAGCTCCGTGGATGATTCCCGGTGAGATTCTTTACCGCTATTCGGCGCTTTGATTGGGTCCCTTTATTGGGAATTTGGGGTGCCATTGGTTATGCCTCCTTGCTCGTGTTAAGGCGCTTTGGTTTGAGGCGATTCGTGCCGACAATTCATGGGTTAATTCAAAGTGAGTTCGCATATAGAGGAGCAGATTACAAGAAAAGGTCATGAGATCTCTAGCGCTTGGAACAAGACGTGTCGATTAAAAGGAGTAGTTATTGGCCCTGCTATGACTCTAGAATATGTTGAATGGAGAGGTAGAAGGATTAATGATAATATTCTTGAGCCAAATATGGAAGGAGCTCGACCAATAGAGGAATATCTGCAAGTGATGCCCTCGAGTTAGAAATTATGAAACAAGAATTTGAGAGGAAAAAGTCGGAGCTCGAGAAAAGATAGCAAAGCTTGAAGAAGAAAAGATGTACTTGAGTTTAGATATTGATGTCCGTAAGATGGAGGTTGAAAAGAAAAAAGGAAAAGAGGAAAATTGAAGAGGATAGAGATGACTTGAAGGAACACTACAAAAAGGCACAGGTATCCTTGAGAAGAGCGAAAATAGGAGGGTCTTCAGATCAATTGCAGAGGTCCAAGAAGGAAAGGCTAGAGCTGAGTACTGGGAAAAGAAGTTTCAGGAGATGCAATCACGGAATTTGGCATTGGAAGAAGAGAATAAAGAGTTGAAGTCTAAAGTAACTGAGCTTGGAAGATCCCTTCGTTGGCATCGCAACTAAGATCCGACAGTCGAGTTAAAAGAGCTAAAGATTAAAGTTGAAGATTTGGAAGCAGCATTACAGGAAGGTAAACTTCAGATCGAGTAACTCGAGATGCAAGAAAATTATCTGAAAGGAGAGCTTCATCAGTCTAGAGGGCAGATTAGAGAAAGGGATCATGTTATGGAAGAAGCCATAGCTCAGATTCGAGATGTTGCTGAATATGTGCAAGACTTGGCTGTACGAGCCGATGTATTGAGTATGATGTGTGGGACGTCGTCAGACATACGAAGAGAGTTAGCCCTTTTATTAAGTAGAGTTAAAACTTTGGGCATTAGGGCGAAAGCGTACTTGTAATCCATTTATATGTAAAGATATTTTTTTTCTAAATAAAGTTTTCTAAGTGGGATTGAATCGAGATTGATGCCTTTGTTGCATTCATACATTTTGCATTACATCATATCATATGCATTCAAGGTTATAGAAAGACCCTAATTAGTTAAAGTTTCTTTATAAAGGTAGAAAAAAAAACTGGAAATTACACATCCTTACGGACTCGCACTAAAACTAAGAACATGGATCAAAGGTTTGAGCAGTTGCAAAAGGATATGTAAGACCAGTTGCAAGAACAGTTGGCTAAAATACAGAACGAGATGAGGGAGCAAATGATGGAAGCTCAGAGGAATATAATGGTTAAATGGCTCGATTCATCGAGGGCCACCGAGAAAGGAAAGGCTCCTATGGCCATCATCGAAGAGGAAAATGAGGGTCCTCCTCCGTGTTTTACACCGTCGCATGTATCATTGCAAACCAAGCACCCCTAGAAGGCCATCTACTACTGTGAGGCCTCAAAGATAGGCCGATTGATGTTTGGCCCTCGTGAATTTCCGATTGGTTCAGACTTAATATGGGTGACAATCTTACTAATCCTCTTGTTCCCGATCTAGATATGGTGGAAAAAGAGGATTTGAAGGTCAAGCCGCAAGGTAATTGGATGAACGCCGCAGATGGTTAGAAGAAAAGTTCAAGGCTTTGGAAGGCACCGCAATAATCACGTGGTTGATGCCAAGGACTTAAGTCTAGTCCCAAACTTAGTGTTACCTCACAAATTCAAAATGCCGAATTTGAAAAGTACAATGGCACTACTTGCCCAGAGGCTCACATCACAATGTTTTGCAGAAGGATGACGGGGTATGTAAATAATGACCAGCTGTTGGTCCATTGTTTTCAAGATAGTTTAATAGGCACGGCAGCCAGATGGTACAATCAGTTGAGCCGGGCTAGAATAAGTTCATGGAGGGATCTTGCACAAGCCTTCATGCAATAATACAATCATGTAACAGACATGACCCCTGACAGGATTACCTTAGAAAACATGGAGAAGAAGCCTAATGAGAATTTTAGGCAATATGCACAGAGGTGGAGAGAGGTAGCAATGCAGGTCCAACCACCACTGTTGGAGAAGGAGACCACTATGTTATTTATTAATACTCTGAAAGCCCCATTTATTACTCATATGATTGGAAGCACTACTAAAAGTTTTGCGGACATAGTTATGGCAGGAGAGATGATAGAGAATACCATAAGAGGGGGAAGAATCGAGGGGGAAGTAGCCAAAAGACTAGCCCCAAGAAGAAAAGACAACGAGGTAAATAATACAAGTGATTTCAATTCAAAAGCAGTCACAGTTAGCCAACCCAAAGTAGCCACAGTTAGGCAACAGGGTTCTCAAAAGCAGGAATCTAACACTAGGCATGAGAGGATGCAAGTTACACCTATACCCTTGACGTATAGAGAGCTCTATCAAAATCTATATGATGCACATGCTATAGCCCCTTTTCATTTAAAACCATTACAACCTCCGTATCCTAAATGGTATGATGCAAATGCCAGATGTGAGTATCATGCTGGAATATCGGGGCACTCAATCGAGAATTGTACTGGATTCAAGAAAGCCGTAGAAAGGTTGATCAAGAATGGGGTTTTAAAATTTGAGAATACCTCAAGTACGGAGAATCTTTTACCAAATCATGACAATCAGGGAATAAATGCCATTGGTAAAGCCGGTGAAGTAAGGGAAAAGGAAAATGTTGAGGAGATAAGGATGCCTATGAGGGTAATCAGGAGGAGATGATGAAGAGGGGTATGTTGACTTCTAAAAATGCGTGGGACTACGGTGAGTTCCGTGAAGATTGCGAGGAATTCAAAGCCTTGGTGCAAGGCTTTATGGACAACAAAGAGTTACAGGTTTATGAAGGTAGCTCTAGTGAAAAGCAAGTATGTGTGCTGGAAAATGAACAGCAAAGAACCAGTAGACCGAGGATCATTATCTCCCTGCCAGGGAATAATGAAATAGGGACACTAGTAGCGCCCAAGGTTATTATCCATACACCTACTCCTTTCCCTTATAAAGATAGCAAGAAAGTACCATAGAGTTATGACTGTAGCGTAACGGTACCGGGAGAAGGAAACATAGCCAGTGCATCTAAAGACGTACAAGATGAAGATTCCCATACGAGGAGTGGGAAGCGTTATGATATGGGGGACGTTAGAGTAGAGCCCACAAAACCCAAGAATGTTGAAATTAAGAAAAAAAGGTGAAGTACTTGTTAACGAGCCAGTAGGGGAGGAAGAAGCTAAGGAATTTCTAAAGTTCCTTAAGCATAGTGAGTACAGTGTGGTCGAGCAGTTGCGTAAACAACCAGCACGCATATCGGTTTTAACCTTACTGCTAAGCTCTGAAGTACATCGAGAAGCATTGTTAAAAGTACTCAACAAGACATATGTCACTCATGATATATCTGTCAATAAGTTGGACCGGTTGATAAATAACATTAATGATGATAATTTCATCTACTTCAATGATTATGAAATTCCACCCGGGGGCATAGGGTCAACTAAGGCTTTGCACATCACCACTCGTTGCAAAGGATACACGCTTCCAAGTGTACTTGTTGATAATGGGTCCGCTTTGAACGTCCTTCCATTATCTACATTAAATAGATTACCCATTGACAGCTCGCACATGAAGACGTGTCATAATGTGGTAAGAGCCTTTGACGGAACTGAAAGGAAAGTAATGGGGTGAATTGACATCCCTCTGGAAATTGGACCAAATACATACGAAGTTGACTTCTTGGTAATGGATATCAAGCCCTCCTATAATTGTTTGTTGGGGAGGCCATGGATACACTCAGCAGAGCGGTGCCTTCTTCATCGCACCAAAAATTGAAGTTAGTGATGACGGACGCTTGATAACCGTCAATGCAGAGGAAGACATCATAGCAGCTGTCACTAGTAAAGCCCCTTATGTGGAGACAAGCGAGGAGGCTATCGAGTGTTCTTTTCGTTCCTTGGAAATTGTTAATGCTACTTTCATTTCGGAGGGAAGTAAGGTGCCGCTTCCCAAAATATCTAGAGCAACAAAGATGGCCTTGCAAACAATGATGGGGAAAAGAGCATTGCCGGAAAAAGGACTAGAGTTGCAAGGAGGGATTTAAGTCCAAAAATTGATAGAAAAGAAGGATCGCTTTGGTTTGGGTTTTAAGCCAGACTATAAACAAAAGAGACAAGAGATGGAAAAGCGTCAAGCGAGAAGGAAGGCGCGTTTGAACGGAGGAGAAGTGGAGTGGGGCGATGATATTCCCACCTATATCCAAAACCTTTAAGTCGGGAGGGTTCTTTGGTAGAAGAGAGCCATCGATCAATGTTGTACATAGTGAGTGGTTTGGACAGGAAAACCTCGAGAGTATTCGCCCTTACGAACTAGGGAGCTCTCTAAACAATTGGACTGCAGAAGATCTTCCTGTAGTCTTTAGAAATTTTTCAGAGTAATTCTCGAAACATGCTTATTACTCTAGAGCCTAGGAGTAGTAAGGTTATATTTGTGAGAATAGGCTTATGTTCATCTATTATTATTCAAATAAAGCATAATTTTTACCAATTTAAAAGAGTATTGTCTCATTTTTTATCAACCAATATTCTTTTAAATTCTAACAACTTCTATTCTTTTATTCATAGCACATAAACAATCATTCTTAAATTCATTCATTCTTTGTATATTCTTTCATACCCCTCACAGGTCTCTAGATATCAATGATGTGAGCGCTAATATTGCCGTTCCTGATTTCTCTTGTGAGCAAGACATGTGTTTAGAGGAGTCTCAGGATTTTAAAGATGTTCAAGATTGTGGCGTATCTCTCGATCTATTAAGAATGGTAAAATAGGAGGAGAAACAAATAATGCCACATAAAAAAGAGGCAATAGAAAATGTAACCTTAGAGGAAGGGAAGGAGGTGAAAATTGGAACACTGATCGCTAATAGCACAAGGCATAGCTTGATTGAGTTGCTTCAGGAATTCAAAGATATCTTTGCATGGTCTTATCAGGACATGCCCAGATTGAGTACTGACATTGTAGTACATCGTCTTCCGATAAGACAAGAATGTAGACCGATACAACAGAAATTGCGAAGAATGCGGCCAGACATTGTCCTAAAAATAAAAAATGAGGTCAAAAAGTAGTTTGATGCAGGATTTCTGCAGGAAGTGAAGTACTCTGAATGGGTAGCTAATATTGTACCAGTCCCTAAGAAAGACGGGAAGGTACGAATGTGCGTTGATTACAGAGATTTAAACAAAGCAAGCCCAAAGGATAATTTTCCTCTGCCACACATCGACACTTTAGTAGACAACACGGTGGGATATTCGTTGTTCTCTTTCATGGACGGCTTCTCAAGATACAATCAGATAAAGATGCATCCAGAGTATATGAATAAAACTACTTTCATAACATTGTGGGGCACCTTTTGTTATAAAGTAATGCCATTTGGGTTGAAGAACGCAGGGGCAACATACCAACGAGCCATGGTAAACTTATTTCACGACATGATGCATAAGGATATTGAGATATACGTTGATGATATGATTGCCAAGTCACGAACAGAAAAAGAACACATTGAGGTCTTGAGAGGATTGTTCTTAAGATTAAGAAAATTTCAGTTGAAGCTCAATCCAGCAAAGTGCACCTTTGGAGCCAGATCAGGGAAGTTGTTAGGCTTCGTAGTCAGTGAAAAGGGAATTGAAGTTGACTCAGACAAGGTCAGAGCCATACGAGAGTTGCCTCCACCACGTACTCAAAAAGAAGTTTGAGGATTCCTAGGAAGGTTGAATTACATTGCTCGGTTCATTTCACAATTGACTGAAAAATGTGATCCTATCTTTCTTCTCCTCAGAAAGCACAATCAAGGTGTTTGGGATGAAGAATGCCAAAATGCTTTTGAAAAAGTCAAACAGTATTTGTTGAATGCTCCAGTGTTATCTCCGGGTAGTCCAGATAAACCATTAATACTATACTTGTCAGTGTTCAGCAATTCTATGGAATGTGTGCTTGGTCAGCATGACGAGTCAAGGAAAAAGGAAAAGGCAATTTATTATCTCAGCAAGAAATTCACTGACTGTGAAATGAGATATTCATCAATCGAAAAGCTGTGCTGTGCGTTGATTTGGACCACACGGAGATTGAGGCAGTACATGCTATACCATACAACTTGGCTCATCTCAAGATTAGATCCATTAAAATACATGATGGAATCAATGGCTTTAAATGGAAGAATGGCTAGATGGCAAATTTTACTTTCAGAGTTTGATATAGTCTATGTAAGTCAAAAGGCTATCAAAGGAAGTGCTGTGGCAGACTTCTTGGCCAGTAGAGCTTTGGAGGATTATGAGCCATTGAACTTTGATTTTCCAAATGAGGAGTTAATGTGTATAGCAGTAACTGAAGATTCTCCATAGAAGTTAAATTTTGATGGGGCTTCTAATGCAATCGGAAATGGAATTGGGGCAGTCTTGGTATCCCCGAATGGTCACCATTACCCTTTCACATGCAAGTTGGATTTTGGCTGTACAAATAATATGGCTGAATACGAAGCATGCATCATGGGGCTCCAAGCAGCCATAGAAAGAGGTATAAAAACCCTAGAAGTATATGGAGATTCTGCGTTGGTAATTTATCAGCTAAGAGGTGAATGGGAGACAAGAGACCCTAAGTTGATCAATTATCGAATGGTAGTTTTGGGGTTACTAAGAGAGTTCGATGATATCACCTTCAACTATCTCCCACGAGATGAAAATCAGATGGCAGATGCTTTAGCAACTTTGGCTTCAATGATTAAGGCGAACAAAGAGGAAGAGATGAGACCAATTCAAATGAGTGTCTATGAATTTCCAGCTAGCTGTTGTAACCTTGAAGAGAAAGAAAAGGATGATAATCCTTGGTATCTGGACATATTACGATATGTAAGAGATCGTAAATATCCAGCACAGGCATCCGAAAATGACAGATGAACCCTGAGAAGATTAGCTTGTGACTATGTTTTGGATGGGGAGATTCTGTATAAGAGAAGGAAAGACCAAGTACTTTTGAGATGTGTCGATGCCGTAGAGGCCAAGCTAATTCTAGAAGAGGTCCATGAAGGTGTATGTGGTACGCATGCAAATGGATTCACGATGGCAAGACAAATCATGAGGTTTGGCTATTACTGGGCCACTATGGAAGGAGACTGTATCAATTATGCCAAAAAATGCCATAAGTGTCAGATTTATGGGGACAAAATTCATGTACCACCCTCACATTTACATGTCATGACGTCTCCATGGCCATTTTTCATGTGGGGCATAGATGTCATTGGACCAATATCGCCGAAAGCTTCGAATGGACATCGGTTTATTTTTGTAGTTATTGACTACTTTACAAAATGGGTAGAGGCTGCTTCATATGCAAATGTTACTAAGACAGCTGTAGGTCGATTTTTGAAGAAGGAAACCATTTGTCGGTATGGAATGCCTGAGAGAATCATATCCGATAATGCATTGAATTTGAACAACAAAACGATAGCAGAGGTTTGCGAACAGTTTAAAATTAAACATCACAACTCCTCACCCTATCGCCTAAAGATGAATGGGGCAGTGGAGGCTGCCAATAAGAACATTAAGAAGGTCGTGGGAAAGATGACTGAGACTTATAGAGACTGGCATGAAAAGTTACCGTTTGCACTCTTAGCATATCGGACATCTGTTAGAACTTCTACCGGGGCAACTCCGTTCTCGTTAGTTTACAGGATGGAAGCAGTTTTACCTATTGAAGTGGAAATACCTTCTCTCCGAATTTTAACAGAGATAAGGTTGGATGAAGCTGAATGGGTTCAGTCTCGATATGACCAGTTAAACTTGATTGAGGAAAAGAGGCTGAAGGCTATCCGACATGGTTAGATGTACCAGAAGCATATGATGCGAGCTTATGATAAAAAGGTTCGTCCAAGGGAATTCCATGAGGGGGACCTTGTGCTAAAGAAAATCCTTCCCATTCAGAAGGACTTTAGAGGAAAATGGATGCCAAATTGGGAGGGGCCATACGTCGTGATGAAGGCTTTTTCTGGTGGTGCATTGATTTTGACAGAAATGGATGGAAAGAGCCTACCCAATCCGGTGAACTCAGACTCAATCAAAAAATACTTTGTCTAAAAGAGAAAAGAATCCAAGGTGAAAACCCGTAAAGGCCGTCTTGAATTTTGAAAAAAAAAAAAGGAGAGGCCAGGGTGAAAACCCACAAAGGGCACCTTGAGACCAAAGGGATTTTGAGTTGAAAACTCGAAAGGGCAGCTCAAATTTTGAAGGATACACAGCAACCTTATTTGAATTAACAGAGAGTGAGGCACAGTGTACATTGGGGCATCAACAAAGTACTTTGGATCTTTTAAACACATGTCGAACAAAAAAAGAGGGCTTCGGGGAGCTAATGTATAGATGCTTAAGTGGCGATATTTAGAGCATCTGATTTTATCCTATTTGCTATCTTTGGATTCTATTTCTTCTTAAAGATATACTATCAGACTTATTTCTTTTGTACTGTTAACAATTCAAATCCAATTATTCTCAAAGATTCACTCATCTCCCGATATTTTTAAAGTATGTTGCATTGAAATAATGATAGATGAACTAAAATATTTTCACAAATGAAGTTTTGCACATTACTTTGGGGTTTCTAGATAATGCAAGAAACTAAAACAGGACAATTGTTCGAGAAATTCACATAAGTAAGGGATGAAGGAACTCGGGGGATTTCTTTTCCAATCCAAAAAGAAATGGATGATTCAATTCTTACAGACATCCTCAGTAGATCATAGCATGGGATGAAGGCCTCTGAGAATAAAATTTTGAGAAAGACAAATGAAGGAATGAATGATGACACCTGAGATAGGGGTCATATTCCCAGCACTTTGCATCATAACATGTTAAGGACATTCGACTTATTCCAATCATAGCATACTTAGGCATAGACACATACTCATCTTACGGTGTCATGTCCTCTAGGGACAATGAAGATTAAAGATTTCAACATGGCATCCACATGCTTATGGGGAACAAATTGAAGACAAGCAGATCTAGACTTGGATATTTATGTTTGAAGCAGATTCAAGATGATTTGGGAACAAATCGAGGACATAGCAGATTTGACTCTCGGGCGTTCTCAAAGGCGCAGATCTAGACTTCGATGTTTATATTGAAGCAGATCCAAGATGATTTGGCATCCTTGTGCTTACAAGGAACAAATCGAGGACATAGCAGATTTGACTCTCAGACGTTCTCAAAGGCAGCAGATCTAGACTGCAGATGTTTATATTGAAGCAGATCCAAGATGATTTGGCATCCTTGTGCTCACAAGGAACAAATCGAGGACATAGTAGATTTGACTCTCAGACGTTCTCAAATACAGCAGATCTAGACTTCAGATGTTTATATTGAAGCAGATCCAAGATGATTTGGCATCCTTGTGCTTACAAGGAACAAATCGAGGACATAGCAGATTTGACTCTCAGACGTTCTCAAAGGCAGCAGATCTAGACTTCAGATGTTTATATTGAAGCAGATCCAAGATGATTTGGCATCATTGTGCTCACAAGGAACAAATCGAGGACATAGTAGATTTGACTCTCAGACGTTCTCAAATACAGCAGATCTAGACTTCAGATGTTTATATTGAAGCAGATCCAAGATAATTTGGCATCCTTGTGCTTACAAGGAACAAATCGAGGACATAGCAGATTTGACTCTCAGACGTTCTCAAAGGCAGCAGATCTAGACTTCAGATGTTTATATTGAAGCAGATCCAAGATGATTTGGCATCCTTGTGCTCACAAGGAACAAATCGAGGACATAGTAGATTTGACTCTCAGACGTTCTCAAATATAGCAGATCTAACCTTCAGATGTTTATGCTGAAACAGATCCAAGATGATTTGGTATTCTTGTGTTTATAAGAAACAAATCGAGGACGTTGCAGATATGACTCTCAAATGTTCTCAAATAGACTCAAGATAATTTGGCATCCTTGTGCTTACAAGGAACAAATCGAGAACATTGCAGATATGACTCTCAAATGTTCTCAAACAAATTCAAGATGATTCGCTACAGATTCAATATCTCTATTCGACGATGAGCAGATCAAAGATATCAACATAGCAGTCGTCAAAAAGGGAATTGAAAACCGTAAGGCCTGTCAAATTTGGTCTTTCTATAAGTCTTTGCTCGATTCCTGTTACACAGCAATGAGCAAAGAGGGGCAGCTGTAAGAGCCCAAATTTGTCCGAGCCTTAAACAACCAAGCAAAAAATAATAAATAAATAAATATTTTAAAAGTCCACTCAAAAAAATAAACAGTCCAGGTTACAAAACTAACCCCTACTCAGCAAGCCCACTATTGCCACCCATAGCCTACTAACCCAAACCCAGAAAGACCCAATTAAACCATTTAGCCCAAAATGCCTATACTCGTTACAAACCCAAAATTTCCTAAGGCCCAATTGACCCAAATGGTTGCAGCCCAAGCAAGAAACCCTAGGGTTTCGCCACTATCTTCTCGCGCATAAGCGAAGGTTCCGACGCGTCGTCAATTTCCGTGATCGGCGCTTGGCACCAAATTCGTCACCACCACCATCAACGCTACGAGACATGCCAGAATCTGGCGTTGGATTCATTAACGTGCGAACATCAGTGATTGAGAGAGATTCTCGTTGGGATACCTGCAAGAGAAGGAAACATAGCAGATACGAAGAGCAAGAAAAGGAAACTAAAAGAATCTCAGCATATTAGTCAAAGATACCATAGACAAGAAATCAGAGATTTCTTTCCTGATGTAATAAATCAGTAGGCTATAAAAAGCCTTTGTAACTCTTGTAACGATTACAGATACACACAGATACTCATACAGAAATAAAAGAGAATACAAGTAGTTTCAAAGAAAAGGTGATTTAACTGTGTGTTTTTTTTAGAATATATGCATGTATGTACATTATTTTTAGCAAAAATAGTAGCTTTTAAGAAGGGGGAAGAGATTACCTGTGGAAGGACGAGGATTTTAACCCTCAGACCACCGTACAGGGCAGCGCGTGAGCACGTGAGGAGATCCCTAGACAAAAGCTCAGCAGCTCCAGGATCGGCCCCCGAATCCTCTTCAGAGGATTTTTTGTTTCTTTTTTAAAAAACGGATGTTAAAATGATTTTTAGGGGTGAAATGTGGCTTATATAGTCTGTTTAAAATGGTGTCGTTTTACAACTATAGGATCCGCTCGTCGACCCGATTACCCGGGGAAGGTCCGCGCATTTTTGAGAATTGGGCTAATTGCCCAATTGATCCTCTCGCTATTTTTATACTTTCAATTCTATTTTATTTATTGTGAAATTTGGCATTAACATTTTATTCTGTTTCAATTCGACCCCCTAATGATTTGCAATCGTATTAGGGGGAAACGGCGACGTTTTGGAAAGAGGGTTATTTTCTCAGTAACCCCCTTTGATTTTGCGGGTGTTTCAAATTGAGCCTTAATTCAGTTTTAGCTTTTTAAATTTACCCTGTAGCTTTACAAAGCCTTAAATTTGCTCCTATTTTATTACTATATATATTTTATTAATATTTGATTAATTTTAACTTTACTTTTATACTTTAAAATTATTAAAAGTGTTATTTTTATATGTATAATATATAATATTTTCCTCAAATTATCACTATTTTTATATATTATTATATTTTTCACATATATTATATATTTATTAATTATATATATATTTACATGTTATTTTATATTATATCTATTATAATTTTATATATTTATATTACATTTTATTATATAATATTTATTTATTTTTATATATGTTATGTATATCATGTATAGTCAATATATTATTTACATTTATATTGTATATATTATTTCAAAAAAATGAAAATTATTATTATTAAATCATATTTTTAACTCACACTATATATTTTTATTAATTTATTTATTTATTTACTATATATTATTTTTAAAACTAATATTGTTATATTATGAAATCTCTTACATACTTCTAAACCAATATATTATCATATAATTATTATTCTTTTATTATATTATCTATTAAATGCTATTTTAAAATGGTTATGAAATGTCTTGTTTTTTAATTGTATGTATATTTTGTTAACAATCAATTATTATTTTTATATATATTAGTTTCTTTTCATATGTTTTATATTGTATGTATCATGTATGTGTTAAGTTTATTTTTATAATATGCACTATATTTCTTTTATTTGTATACCATACATTATTTGATTTATGTTTTTTATATCATGCATCATTTAAATATTATTTCGTGTGTTTATATACTTTGTTTATTCATTTTCAATACATGTTATACATATATCTTTGTTTGTATTTTTTTGCCTCGTATGAATTATTCTTTATATCATAGTATTCATTTTTATCTACCTAGTGCAATAATATATTATTATGATTTATAATGTAATCGATTTCCCATGCATCATCTTTAAAAAGATAAGGCTCCAAAATTTTCAAAAGTTATAAAGGCAATACTTGGTGTTTGAAAGCTTGAGAAAAGTAGTGCCCTAACTTATTGGGTTGCAACTTTTCTCGTTGAGTTTGAATAGTCAAATACCCTTCTAAGTTTTTAAGATTTTCAAAATACGAGCAACCTGTCTTGGAATTTCAAAGCGTTGTGTCCTAACTTATTGGATGTGGCGATTTGTCGTTTGAGATAGGGATTTCAAAAGGTTAACTTAGTGTCAATGTTTTGATACGAGTGAACCCAAATTTTCAAAATCAAAGTATTTTAAAGAGGATTATATCTTAAAATTTTTTAAATTTCCGACATTAAAGACACTTGATAATCAATTAGGTACCAATTTTTGGGCGTTACGAGGGTGCTAATCCTTCCTCGTACGTAACCGACTCCCGAACCCATTCTTTTATTTCGTGGACCAAAACTAATGATTTTTAAAACAAAATGTTTTAAAGGTGATCCAATCACACCTAAAAAGATTGGTGGCGACTCTCATTTTCGTTTTTTAAAAATCGATTCCCATTTTCTAAAACTCGACTTAAAAATGGTTTCGACATCTTGAAAAGAATAAGGTAATCAAGATAACAAATTCAAAATGAGCAAAATGGAAACTAGGTGCCCTAGATATCGCAGCTTGAGCTTCTCTGTACCAACTTCTTGAGGACCTTTCTGAGCTACTTCTTCATTATTAATTTAGGCGTAACATACTTCTTCATTATTAATTTAGGCGTAGCGAGACTACTGTATACCCCATTTTAATGCACATTTGAGCCGCCGTTTTCGGGTTTTCAGCTTAAATCCCCTTTGGTCTCAAAGCACCCTTTGCGGGTTTTCGCTTTGGCCTCTCCTCTTCTTTCTTTTTTTTTCTTTTTCTTTTTTTTTTCTTTCTTTTCTTTCTTTCTTTCTTTCTCTTTTTTTTTTTGGAAGGTCTCAAAGCGTCCTTTGCGGGTTTTCGCCTTGGCCTTTCACTTTTCTCTGAAGTCCTTTTGTATAAAAAGGATCTTCTTCCACACCAGGTCTTCCTTGTGGAATTCTTTAAGATGAAACTTTCTGACGTAGGCTTACGTCATTCATTTCTGATACATTGGGCCATGACAGGTGTCTTTCAATCTTCTTTCTTCAAATTCAACTGATCACATCAGAATTGGATCTATTCTGCCTGGTCTAACTTCAATTTCGACAAGACTTGGCCAAAAGAAATCTCATTTTCAAAACCGCTTCTATCCCATTAAGCAAACGAACAATGTATTGCCCCTGCGAAGGTTCTGGCCGGCATTCGATAAGTATAGAAGGTAAATGATAACTTCTTTATGCCAATATTCACAAGACTCAGTCATTTTTCACTATGACTTTTGTTCTATTGTTTGCTTTTCCTTTTTTTCTTTTCTATTTTTGAACTTTTGTCTTTCTTTTTGGATGCCTTTACTGCACTGTGATATAGTGTCTGATCTTTGAACAAACTGCAAACTTTTGACATTGTGCAATTGTATTTGAAAGTGATCCTTTCCGACATTACTTGTCAGCAACCCCCCTCCTTTTTTTTATGACTATTGATCTTGTAATATTGACATATGAAGTGACCTTCACCCCCTTCGTGAAGTAATCAATGACTGCCCAGATGAATTGATGAGAATGGCTTAACAACATCCTTGCCTCATATAAAGAAAATCCGTGAAGAAATGAATGCGGCTTTAACCAATACAATCCCCTTTCATGGTGGATCAACAATACCCAAACCTCATGATTAGCGTGGCTACCATGAAACCTTTAACATGTGTCCTTCTGGCACTGTATAGACATTTTGTATCATCCACAGATCTTAATAAATATATCTCGACATGATCATGTGAAAACATCTTTAAATTTCTTGAAGTAACTCAAAGACAATTTATTTCGTCCCTGTGGTGACTCAGGTTTCAAACTTTGCCCCTTGTTCACAATGTCCATTGACCCTTCGTAAAGTAGGATCAGTTTTTTTCATCTTGTTCTACCGTCCTTAACAAATCAGGAAATAAGTCACAATCTCTATCATCTTCAAAGTCCTAAGATCCCTCTAGACACATATCTTGCTCAAAAAAGAGACTCGGAATTAGTGGCAACGTCGCTCACATCATTGATGCTTGGAGACTTGTTATAGGTACCAAGGCATTTTTCAAAGAATAAATGATTCTAATAATAATTATTTGTATGGTATGATCATGAATGAAAGAATCTAAGAATAGTCATTTGTACAGTATAAAATGGAAAGAATAAAAGAATATTTACTCAAACATTTATTTCATTGAAATAAAGATTTTGGATATAAGCCTATTTCACAAAAGTATTCTTGTTGCTTCTAGGCTTAAAACAACAAGCTTGTTTTGAATATTACTCTAGATTAGCTCTAAAAATAAAGGATCCTTTTCACAGTCCCATTGTTTAAAACACCCTAAGTAGTAAGGGCAGAAGCTTGGAAAAGTCTACTCTCGGGTTTCCTCTTCTGATACGTCGTTGATGTTCGGGTTCCCCAATACCAGGCCTTGCATTAGAGTTCCGAGCTCGATGTACCCTTAAATTTCATGCCCCAATCCAACATGGAACTCATAACATTCGCCTCTTTAACCGAAAGGTTGGATAACCGATTTCCCGCTCCAGAGGGATCATCGAATTTTACGATACCCAAATTGGTGAGTCTTTCGATAATCTTTTTAAAAGCGGTACAATTCTCGATGGAATGCCCCGTGATTCCCGCGTGGTATTCACATTGGCTATTTGCATCGTACCATTTAGGATATGAGAGCAGTATAGGTTTGATGTAAAAAGGGGATACGACATGTGCGTCAAACAAAACGCGGTACAATTCTCCGTATGTGATTGGAATGGGCGTGTATTGGGGTTTTTCTAAGCTCGGTCTTCGATTGGGTTCTTGCCTTGAGGAGGCCTGATGGCTGGTAGTTACTGACCTTGGCCGGCCTGCTATAATCGGCTTCGAACGACCCTTGTTATACCTACTCATACCATTTGCCTTTTTTTCCTTCTTCTTCGGGGCCTTTAAAGTCCATTCTCCCATTGACTTCGTTTCTACCAGAACAACTGGCTTAGCTTGATCATCTTTCAGGTTAAAACCTGAACCCATCGAGAAGCTCAACAGTACCGATGTATCCGTCTGATGTTGGTGTCCGATAACAACGGGTACCCCTTGCATGTCTGGTTGGGTCGGGACACTTATTGGGGCAAAGCCTGGGGAATAGATGATCTTTTCAACATTATCCTCACTATTGACCACTAGGCCACTCCTTTTTTCAAATTCTCCAGCCAGTAAATGGGTTAACTGGCCCATCATATTTCTTTGGAGTTCTAGCATTTCTCGCATATCTTGTTGAATTTCGATCAACTGCTCTTGCACTGCATTTGCCTTTGCTCCATTCTCTCAAACCTTTGGTCCATATCTTTTGTCGGTTCTTAAATAATTTTACCTAATTAGGGTCGTTTTAGGGAAATCTAATGCAAATGATGCAATGCAATGCAAATGATGCAATGCAATGTAAATGATGCAATGCAATGCAAATGCATGGGATGAATGCAAAGGAAAGAAAGATGTTGATTTTGAATTCAATTCCCCTAGAACAACTTTTCTATAAAACAAATTCTTTTTCATAAAACAGATTACGTATACAGCCTTGCTTTCGTATTCCTGGCGAGGGAACTGATCCCCGTAAAAGTCAAATCTCGCAAGCTTCCAATGTATGCCTCTACTGGCTCCTTTTTACTTGATCCAGGCCACGAATTACTATCCTCGCGATGTTGATTAGCTCCTTTAAGAAAGTCGGGACGCGATGGCTTTTGGATAATCTTTATCGGCTTGAATCCTTAGGTAAAGTCTTGTTTTCCTCCACGAATTGTTAGACTTCTTCTATCGTGTTCACTTGGACCAAATTAGGACAACCGTATTGTAACCCGCGTTATTAAGAAATTCGTTTTCTTATGACAAATTGTTCTATTTAGCAATTGAATACGAATCAACACCTCCTTTCTATGATGATGTAATGCAATGCAGTCATGAACAAACAAAAACAAAAGACGTTAGTATGGAAATAAACAAATGACAAAGTACCTAATCGGGTGATCACTAGGGATTCGGAGTGGCTCTACCCAGCGTAAGCTCCTAGGTCTCTCTATATGTGGCTCGGTTCTAGGGATAAGGTACCCGAATCAGCAGATTCCTCAATCCTCACCCATTATAGGCTTATATAGATCGAGTTTGGTTTGGGGGATACATTTCCCTATGACCATGCGGAGACGAAAATCTTAAGAAATCATAGGTACGGATGTACTCCGACAGCAATCCACTAGCCCATGCGGAGGTGAAAACCTCACGAAAGCGAAGTTTCTTGCTCCGACTTAGAAGGTGCGACCATAGTGGTCATGCAATGAAATGCAGTACTATTCTACAAGACCCGCACCAAAACAATCATACAATCGAATGCAATTGAAAGATACATGATTTTTAAAATACATTTTCGATTTTTGACAAAAGAACAGTAAATAATTGATTTTTATGGCTCGACTCTCAAATCCCCAGCGGAGTCGCCAAGCTGTCGAAACCATCTCTCGATTTAAAAATTTTAAATTTAAAAAAAATGGGGTAATCGACTTTTGAAAAACAAATGCATGGAGTCGCCACCGATCTTTTATTTTGGTGTGATCGGATCACCTAAAAATGAGATTAGTTTAATAAAACATTTTTGGTTTATTAAAACAATGATTTTGGTCTACGAACTTTTGAGAAAACGGGTTCGGGAGTCGATTACGCATGAGGAAGGATCAGCACCCTCACTACACCCAAAATTGGTACCGAATCGATTAAATACTGTCCTTATGTCTAAAATTAAAAAGTTTTTTTTTTGAAATGTGGTTTTTTTAATAAAAGTTGAATAACCCGAGTTGATCGCCAAAACTTTCTTGTTTCGACGTCTGAAAGTTTATAATTCGAGAATCACAAAAGGATGCCCAACTATTTAGTCCAACGAAAAATCGAGACCCAGCACAGTAGGGTACGATTCCTCGAATTTCCAAACATTGACCATTGCCTTACCTTAGAAAATACGTGTGAAATTTCGAAAAGATGTTCGATTATTTTGGACAAATGAAAAAGCACAACCCAACACGATAAGGCTCGATTCTCAAATCGCCAAACATTGAACATCATCTTCGTTTTAAAGTATTTTTAATAACCATAAGTGAGAATATAAAGGACTATTCGATTGTTTTGAGCAAGCGAGAGATCACAACCCAGCACGATAGGGCATGATTCTCGAATTGTCAAACGCCAAATATTGCCTTCGTTTTAAAGAATTTTTAAAAGGCATGAGTAAAATCTTGAAGGGACATTCGATTATTTTGAGCAAATGCAAAATTGCAACCTAACACGTTAGGGCACTATTCCGCGAATTGCCAAATATCGAATCTCGTCTTCAATTTAGAGAATTTTTAAATGGATACTTATAAAACCAGCTTAAAAGTATCAATTTGACTTGAGATAAAAAAACGGAGTCGGTCTTAAGAATTTGTATTTTATAAAACCACATTTCAAAAATAAAATGGAAAATGACGAATGGGGTAATACGTACATACGAGACATAATGCTTAATGAACTAAAATTTAAGTATAACTAACCTAAAACATATAATCTGATAACAAGCATGCATGGGATACTAATTGATATAACAATATCAAAACACAATTATAATGATAACGCATCGTACAAAACGAAATAAAATAATACATGAAAGTATGCCACAATGATATATAAAACCTAATATGATATGATCAACAGTACCCAACTAGCTTGAAATAATAATAAACACACAACGTATAATACATGAATGGATGAATTAAGAAAATTAAAGATATATACTTGTTTGTTAAAATATGTGAAGTGAAATGGATATTTTGATCGAGCAATATATCAAACATTAAAACATATTGGTTTAAAATGACAATATATACATATAGAAAATTTCAAAATTATGTACAAAATATGAGAGGATTGTAAAATGTATAGAAAATGTAATTTTAGACACATAATAGATTTACAATACATGTACATAAGTAACTTTTAAAAAAAAACAATTATGTGTAAAAACATAGAAATACCTACAAGCTTAAATTAATTTTATAACAAATTATAAAATGGACGTAAACGTTTTAAAGATGACGTATATATTCAAAGTTGACAAATGTATATACACATAAAATGGTATTTAAATGTGAGACTTAAAATCAAAACAATATATAATAAAATATGTTCTAAAAGAAAAACTTATATACACAAAATAATATATATAAATAAATTTGAAAGAATTTGTAAAATAAATTGGCATGGGACTAAATATGCACATAAGATTAAATTAATTTTATTACAAATTATAGACTTAAAAAACACACTCATATATACAAAGTATTTTTTTTATAAAATGTCTATTTAAAGATGACCATATACATATAATAAAAGGGAAATGATTTAAGTAATGTATACACCATGGAAGGTTTTCAAATAACAAAAAGGTATGATGAAATATATGTTATATACATAATAAAGTATATATGAAAATAGATTGAAAAGAAATCATACATGTAAAGTAACATAGAATTAATATTGCATATAAAATAAAACTAATTTTACCATGAACTGCATATGCATAATAATATATAAGAATATTTAAATGAAGTATTATACAAAATTTAAAACAATATGATGAAAACTTTACAATAAAGATTTTATATAAAAAGGGTAATTATCACGATAACTAAAAAACATGTACACACAAATGGATTTAAAAGACATATATACATGTAAATCTATTGTAAAAAAAGCGATCATGAAATTAATAATATATATATATATATATATATATATGTTAATCTAAAATTATATACACACCCTTTTATTAAAAATATTTATATAAGAGGCAATATTAAAACATAAACATAATATCGAGAAATACTCAAAATAATAATTTTAAAATTACAACGATGAAGTTCCTAAAATAATTTCATATATATATAAAGAGAAGATTTAATAAATCATAAAGCAAAAAGTATTTTAAATAAAAATCTATTAAAATAATAAGTGTATCGATATATATACATATAAATTTAAAAGAGAGTACATGCAGATTTATATAGAAATGATAATGTGTATAGGTTTAATAATATATAAACCAAATATGTATACTAATATAAGCAAGTAGAAAAATAATTTTATGCAAAATATATATATACAAAACATATTATCGTAACAAAAATTTATGCTAAAATACATGGTTAGAATACAAAAGGAAACATTATACAAATGAAGTGACATTAGCCTTATTATAATATATATGTATATGATAATGTATAAAAAGAAACTACATAAAATAATGTACGAACATGAAAACATAACTACTCCAAAATGAGTAATCAAATGACGTATGATGGTAAACATAGATTAAAGAAGTATGAAATGAAGAAAAAGAAAACTAATTGAAATCAAATTAAAAATAATAAGAATAATTTAGGAATGAAATAGTTTATGAGGCCAATATATAATGCACACGATCGTATGATGACTAGAATTGGGAATATCCCAGAGCCTAAAACGCAGTAGTACACTGTGGGCTAAAATGTAAGAACATACAAATATTAGGGAACATTTAAAAAATAAACAAAGCACAAACAGAAGCCGATTGAAAATTGGCGCGAAAGAGGAGGACCAAATGCGCCATTAACCCATTTGAAACAAAAGAATGCGGATCCAATCTTTTGGATTGGGTCAACACGCGTGGGTCCCCTCCTTTAAACTCCATCATTTCCAAGTCTGATGCTAAACTTTAATTCCCATTCATTTCCTTTTCAAAACTCAGCAACCTTTCATTTTTTTTTTAAACAGAAGCTTTAACCCCTCCCCCTAGTGTTTGATTCAACATGCAGCTGCCTAAACCACCATTTATTTGATGGCCGACTGTGCGCCAATAGCGATCGGATCTTGTCAACGGAGGACACGCCATGG
This sequence comes from Gossypium arboreum, assembly GCF_025698485.1. Lineage (NCBI taxonomy): Eukaryota > Viridiplantae > Streptophyta > Magnoliopsida > Malvales > Malvaceae > Gossypium > Gossypium arboreum. Next base: position 110,113,107 of record NC_069070.1, on the reverse strand, counting down.
AGATAGGGTAAGCGCACTCCTTCTCCCTTTTTTTTCTTCTTTTTTTTTTAAGAAAAATTTAAAATCTTATGCTATTCTACCAAAAACAAAGCAAAATCTGATGAAAATAAAAATAATAATAAAGAAAACAACCCTATCCCGAATCTCCATATTTTCGAGACGCGTGGGCTTTCATCAGTGTTGTTTCAAAACACGCCTTTCGTTTTCTACGCTAAAAAAATCACAAGCAGATCGAAAATGAAGGAGAAAAAAAGTGAAATCACCTTTCAATGACTTTTTTGATTTCTTTTTTGCTATTCAGTATGTGTATTCTGTCTGTATTCATAAAAGAAAAAAAAAGCCCCCTTTACAATTGAAAATAGTAGGCTTTTTATCCGAGAAAATAAAAAGAAAAATACAAAGAATTTTATTTTTCGTTCTTTTTCTTTGCTGCTATTTTTTGCTCTTTTTTTTTGCTTGTCCTTGCTGTTGTGTTTGTGCTGTTCTTGTCTTCATGCAGGTACGGAGGGAGACGTGGAGCACGGAAGTGGTACTGATCATCATGCGGTCATTCTTGGCAAAGAGGGTGACCTAGGGTTTTCGAAAGTGTTGAAGTTTTTGGGCTTTTTGGGCTGTTCGGGATTGGGCTTTTTGGGCTAGGATATTGAGTTTGGTTTTTGGGTCTAAGTAATGATTTTGGGTTTTGGGTCATTTAGTCTAGGTATTGGGCTGTAAAAGGACATTAATGGACTGTGGTTTATTATTATTTTTTTTGTATATATTTTCATACGGGCCCGGGCATAATTTGGGCCTTACACATACAAAAACATATGTATAAAATTTTGGCCTTTTTAAGAAACAACTTTGGTTGTATTATCATTATCTAAAAGTAAGTTTAATTATTACATTTGAATAAAATATTTATAACTTATAAAAGTATAACGCCCCAAAAATTTGTTTTTCAGCTTTTGTAAATTTTACATACAAATATTTATCTGCTTCAGTGGTTAAGTGTTTTGGGTGTGTGTGAGAGGTCCCAAGTTCAAGCCTTACTTGGGTTAAATTTTGGGATTTTTCTGAATAAAGCTTTATCCTTGCTAAAAGGGTTTTAATTTAATTATTGATAAGTTTATATTAGAATAGGTTTGTTAGTCTGGTGATTAGGAGGAGTGTTAAGTTACTAGAGGTTATGTGTTCGAATTCTTACTTTGGCAAGGGTGCTATATTTTTGCTCGGTGGACTGATAGAGTTTCGGTCAAACGGAAAGTCTGAGTAGTGGTAGTTAGTGGAGTAGTGGAGAGATTTGAGGGATTATAGAGAGGTTACATGAATTACCTTCAGTTTTTCTGCTATTCTGCAAAATTTTCCTTTCGGTTTTTCCCTCTTTTCCTTTTCTTCTTATTCTCTACTTCATCTTTTCGTTTAACAATGGGTTTTATACTTGTACGGAATAGGTAAGTCTTCTAATTCTGTTCGTTGTAATGGGTGTTTAGTAATCAATTTAGAATCTGACTATTAATACGATTGATGGTGTAAACGAACATCGTGAGCAGTGAGTTCGTTGCTTCGGTTTAGTAAAAATTAACGAAGGTTCTTCGTCGGTGGTAAGTCGAGTTTCGATTGTTTCGTTGGTTGAATTCTGAAATCAATCGCTTAATCGGTGTTTGGCATGCTATATTCAGGTTCTGGATTGCTCGGGATTACGTTTGCTACAAAATCGTATCAGGTGTGTACCTGAAAACGCAGAAAATAGGGTGTCGAAAAAAGCTAAAAATCATTCTGTCGATGCCACACGGCCGTTTGGTAGGTCGTGTGCCATAACACGGGTGTATGGTCGATGATGCCAGGTCGTGCACGTCGAACACTACCATGTGAGGGCCAGGTAAGCCATATGCGACACACGAGTTAGACTGAATTGGGCCTTGTGGGCCACACGGGCGTGTGGGCCCACATGGGTAAACCACACGAGCGTGTGGAATTCTGGGCCAGGCCGTGTGATCCATACAGCCAAGACCAATTTGGGCCGTGTAGGCCACACGAGCGTATGGGCCCACACGGGCAGACCACATGGACGTGTGAGCCCATCTTTCTGAAATATTATGTAAGGTTGCACGGGTCGCCCTAGTTGACTGTAGACCTACTGTCGGGTCGGTAAGCTTTACTTAAACCCCTAATTATATGATCTGATTGTAAGGTGTTTGACTGAGCATGATATTTGTACTGAACTGAATGTATGTTCTGTTATTAGCATATGTGCATGTCATTTATGGTATGTTACATTGTATCGAGGTGGGTTGATGATATTTTGAGGAAGTATCTAAAAGGCTCTTAAGCTTGTTATCTGGCAGCTCAACTGCAATCTTCTAATTATGGTCGCATTTCGGTATAGCATGGTGTGTAGGGATGGGTTGGTTGATTTAATCTCCACATGGTGTGTAGGGCTAGATGGAGATAGTGTGTAGAGGCTGGTGAGTAGGACTCTGATTTACTGTATCTGCATTTTGTATCTGTTACGGGCCAAGGCCCTAATATAATTCTGAGGTTGTATCTGAATGGGCTAAAGCCCAAATTGATTCTGTAATGGGCTCAGGCCCGGATTGTAAATAACTGTATTATGATGTATATCTGTGTGCATGACTTTTGTGGGGACTACACACTAAGTTTGCGAAAACTCACCCTTTTCTGTTTAATCTGTACAAGTAATCCCCAGACTTGACAGACTAGCGCAGCGGAGGACTCGACGGTGGCCACACGTAAATTTTAGACTATTCCCATAAATTTTCAGATTTTATTACTTATTTGGGGTTTGATGTAAATTTTGGGACTTTGGACTGTTCTGGATTTTTAATTTGGGTTTTTAACTGCGTTACGATTTTAGAACGGCTGGACGGTAAAAACTCGATTTTGCTAAAAACAAAGGTTTCTTTCAACACGAACAGTTTTCCAAAAATAAACATTTCCAAAAGCTTCCGCTAAAAGGATTTGATTTAGGCATAATAAAGAATATGCGTTTTACTTCGAATTAAAATAAAGCTAATTAACTGGAACGATTTTAACTAGACAAATTCATTTTCGATTTCTATCCCATGTGACATCGCCAGATTCAGCAATAACGTTAGGCCGGGTTTGAGGTGTTACAAAAAGTTTAAAATTATTTTAAATCCATCTAAACCTGCTCTACTCAAATCAATTCAGGTATGAAATAATCTAAACTCAAACCTGAAAACAACACCAGCTCGAGATAGTATGATCCCAAAAATATTCAAATCTAGTCAATGTTGAGCAACACCTAATCAACATTTGATCAATTGGTAGTGCTTATATGGCTTTTATGCCACATTTCCTATGTGATTGTGTCATGTTATTGTTGGCCATCATTGACAAATGATTAACTAATGAAGGTAACAGCATGGGGAAAAATTATTGTTTAAGTACCACTTTTTAAAAAAAAAAAAGGTTTGAGAATAGTTTAAATATCAATTTATAATTTAAATCGAAAAAGTTGAAGGAAATTATTAAATAAGGGAGAAAACTCTCCCAATATTATTTTCTTCATCTACAAAATTAAAACTCGAGATGTTTAAACTAAGATAAATTGGTATACAAAAATCATTTCATATTTACATTCTTTTAAGTAAGAGAGTAGAAGAAATAAACAAGATAATTGAAATCTTGAAAGGAGATCGAAAACCAAATCAAACATTAAACCGAAAATTATAGTTTCAATAGTCTTTCTTAAAGCCGTTATTTATGCCAAGTCGGATAGTTTTTAATTCAATTTAGAATAAAGTAATTAATCAAATTTTTGGACCCAAATGGCTTAGGTTGGTAAGTAGCTGGTGAGAGTGTGGCCTAATTTGGAGCTTGGTTAAGCAAAATTGTTTTGATGCATATGTTTTCAAATCTTGGAAGAGCTAATGTTAATATTGGATAATATTATGCTGCTAAAGGATGGATGGAGTTGAATGTTTGATAATATCAAGCTTTTGAGAAAGTAGAATATGCAGTCGAAATGGGTTTACTATGATAAAGAATTGTGCTACATTTAAGCCAATTTTCCTTGCTTTTCTTGGCAGTCTTGTGAAATAAAATGAATTATATAAGCTAAATCTCTTGCTGTATCTTGATCAAATTTACATTCATCAATTAATGGGAGTTGAGCTTTCAACAATTTTCTTAGCTTCAATAAGGGTCTTCTTAAATCTCTCTAAATTGATCTTTAGGTCTTGATCTAAATATACAGACCTGAATGCATAGTATCCTTTAGAGATTATAGATTTTGGATCAGTAAACACAGGGTGATCTTTACCGTAAGTGTCGAACAACGAACTTTCTTCTGGTTCAATCTTGTACTCTAAATATCGGACACCCATTTCCTTTGCTGGTCCACCGTAGTAGGTGGTTGCCGCCCATTCATTTTGCAGTGGCACCACTTGAACCATCACTGCTCCAGTGGGCAAAAATATCTCATTTGTTAGCCCAGCACCATGGGCTCCAAGCATCACACTACAAGAGTTCACCACCTCCGCAAACTCGTCCAAGTTGTACATCCACTCCGGTTCCACCCTTGTGATTTGAAAGCCTAGTTCCATTATCATCTCCACCATTTTATCTTCGTTCAAAAACCGTCTCGTTTTACGGCGTGATATAAGCATCAGCATTGGCTTTTGTATCTCAGACACATGGTTTATTTTCAGATTGTATGATTCTTTCAAGAACTGCTTGAAATCAAACATAGAATAACCTCCTGGAATATCAGTAGAGTTGAGGGATAGATTGTCATGGTATGTAAGCCCTATAACAGCCCCTGGAAAACAATGAACGCTTCCATCATCTGTTCCAGGATTTATAACCTCATAAGCGGACAAGTGAGATAGACATCTGTTGTACTTCTGAACCCACCAAAGCTCGAAATCTGTGATTACAAACCGCACCCTGGATCGGAAATGGCGAGTAGTGATGAATAAAGGGATGATAATCTCATTAAACTCATGAAAAACATTGCCGGTGAAGCCTTTGGAAGAGAAGACAACAGCTGTGACATTGTGGGTGAAATTGCAGGCTGGTGGATCAATGGTGTTGTTCCCATGCAGTATCTGAACTGGGGAAACACGTTTCATGGCGGTTTCATCTTCCAGCCTTGCGTAAGGCTTAACAATTCTCTTAACTTGAGGTTGGTCAGAATCAGATGGCACATAAACTGTCAACCCTTTATTGTAAATCCTTACTGGTTTATTTGCAACGCATACTTGTGTATGAACATCCGCACGGCATGAAAATCCATTGGAGTCTAATTGAACTCGATCATCTCCTGTTCCACGCAACACAATATATATAATATATGGTCTTAATATACTTTTGATTGCGAATTGGCATGTATTCAATTCTAAAAAAAATGAAAGAGATGAAGAGATAACCTCTAACAAGCCTCCTTAATAGAAATTCTTGAGGGTCAACTGCATCAATATTGATCTTTTCACTGCTGAGATTGCCCCCTTCATTTCCAAAGAGTCTCAAATCAGCCAATAATATATAAACGAAAAATATATACCAAAATACTTAATTGCTAAAGGATGATTACATGATTCAAGAATGGTGTCATTAGAATGAAAAAAAGTAGCATAAACCAGACCGATTAACACTAAACAGATAGGTAAAGTTGCACAATTCACCAGCCTCCTTGATTCCTTCTCCATCATCTTTCAACCTGCAAAAAGAAAAAGAAAAAAACTGTTTGATACTAATGAATGCCTTTGAAATACCTCAAACAAAAATAAGTAAATAAAATATTAAGATTTCATATAGTTAGCCTCCAATCATCATATAATATATTTAGCATTTGGATCTTTCTAAGGCATAATTAACCAATGGAAGGGAAGCTTCAGCTGCATTGCTGAATTATGTTCTTCAAGAATAGTTTGTCGTATAACTAGGTTTATATTTTTAGAATAAGGTTGTTGGTGGCTGTAGTTGACCAGTAGTTTTTAAATTATTAATTACTAATTACTAATTCCTGATAGTTGTTGCTTGTTTATTGGCTTCATTTCGTGGCTCCACACTTTAACATCACTATTTACCATAAATTTGAAATTATAAAACTTGCAATGTTCATTCTAGTATATATATATTTGGTGGTTAAAACAATCCAAAACTTATTTATATTTGATGATTAAAAAATTAAATCTATGTATTTCACACATATACAAAAGTACAAGAAATCTTTTGAATAATTAATATCTTTTTTTCATTAAATTATTAATTTTGTCATTTACTAAGTTTTATTATTTATAGGATTAATCATATTTATAGATAATATTTTGATTTAGTGTACCAATTGGAGATTGAAAGAGAGGAGAGGAAGAGGGCAGGGAAAAAATGCAATGGGTTCTTCAATATTTTTTGTTCTCCTACTTAAGTTTTTCTTTTAAAATTATTAATATTATATTATGTATAATAAAAGTAATAAAAAATATTAAGTTTTTACTTATTTTAATAAAACATTGAATCAAATTGGATAAAATTTTGAAATTTAATGGTGTTAAATTTAGATACTTTTGACTGAAGTAAAAATAAGTATCTGAAATAAAAATAATATAAGTACCATATTGAACCATAATGCCAAATCGACGTATCATTTGGTACATTAACACTAATTTTTTATTATTAAAATATTAAGAGAGGGAGAATGAAAATGAAACAATTTGAACACCTATCATTTAGGTGTGACACTGAAGCTTAACTACTACCCAAAACAAATCTTGGCTTATGTATAAAAATTTTGATTCAAACTTTTGTTAAAGGTATAATAATAATAATAATAATAATAATAATAATAATAATAATAATAATAATAATAATAATAATAATAATAAAGGTAAATTACATCAAAGATTACCTTAAAATAGTGTCATTCTTATTTTGGTCACTTTAAATTCTTTTTATCAATTTAGACTCCGTCGTTAAAAAATTGACCAAAATGGTCACACAGCCATTAAAACCTTAACGGATTGTTGAATGGACCTACAAAAACAAGGAAAAATAATATTCTTTTAGTCCCTTTAAAAATTACAAAATTTCAATTAACATCGTTGCTATACCCGTGAAGTTTTAACTTTTTATGCTTAGGCAAAGGAAAACACATCGATTTATCGTAGCTCCACCCTCTATTACGTCACCATCATATCCACTCCATCGTCTTTCACCCGAACAAGAAAACTTTGTCATGGTTTCCACCATAAAAAATGTCATCATTGATTCAATACCTTCCTCTTCCTCCACCGTTGATGTCGCCATTGACTTTGATTGGAAAATAAATAAATGGGAAAACATGGATAATTATGGTGCATTTGAGAAACTTGTGCAACTAAACTATTTAGTTAGAAAATAAATAAATGGGAAAACATGGAATTAAAAAATTTACGTTAATGTCGAGATTGGAAGAGGAAACGAAGGAGATAGTAGGGGAAGACAGTTGTAGAAGCATATCAGAGGTTGGATTTAGTAATTTTTTTATGTTATTTAATATGGGTTTTCGATGGAGATTTAATGGATTAACTTAAAATTTTTGTAATATTTAAAAGGACTAAATGATTTTTTTTTCTTTTTTTGCAGGTACAGTCAACAATCCGCTAAGGTTTTAATAGTTATGTGACCATTTTGGTCAATTTTAATAACAAAGGTAACTAAATTGACAAAAAAAATAGAATTAAGTGATCGAAATAAAAACAATATGATTTTAAGATAACCCCTGATATTTAATATTAATAAAGAGGAGGAGAAGAAGAAGAATGATGTTAATTAGCCATGGTCTAGTGTCATGGGTTGCGTTTGGAAGCCCGCAACCATGACACATTTGTGCAATCCATCAAGAGGGAAGGAGGTCATTTGGCCTTATCGGACTGGCCAGTTGCTTGAAGAGATTGAAGGTCCATCTACAAACTTGACACATATGGAAACATAATCTTCGAGGATATGCAATCTAGATATGATATGTAATCTTAGAAGACATGATTTTGTAATCTTAGAGATTTAATTTGTAGATACCCTTTAATCTTACCAGTTGGTGTACTTAATTTATACCGTTGGATTTGGGGATGCTCAACTATAAATAGAGGCCTCTCCTCTCATTGTAAATCACTCGAGTTTTGAGCAATAAGAATTCTTGTGAGCATTCACTCAAATTTCTCTCTCTTGTGTTCTTTTTTTTCTCTGGCTTGTTCTTATTTTGTTCTTCGTTCATCCAAGTTTGGCTTTAAGTTACTTTCATTTTGAGTTGGTTTTTTTGTAGAGGAATTCGTTTGAATCCTCATATTGTAGGAGTTAGGCTGACTTAAGCATTTTTGGAGCAAGAAACTGCCTAAGGCTACACAGATTATAAGGTAAAATTTTTAAGTCCGTGACAGTTGGTATCAGAGCCAGGTTTGCGAAAGAATTGTTGAGAAATGTCAAAAGAAGTTGTTGATTAGAATGAGCCAATGAAGACTCGTGGGAGGGCCAGAAAGGCTAGTCGATCGAGGGATATGCGGTTAAGCTTGGAAAATTGAGTGGTCAATCTCGAGGAGTCTGTTGGTGACATGAAGGAGACACTCGAAGTGGCTTTGATTCGTATAAAGGAATTGAAGGAAGATAGCAAGGAATTTGTTTGGACACTCTTAGATCCACTTTGAATAAATTGACGGTAAGGGACAAAGCTTTTGAGGCCCTGATGACTGCCATGAAAGAGGAGATTGTTGAGCTTAAGGGGGAGCTCATTATCTATAAGGCTGGCCTAGGGAATGGGATGTTGGCTTCGGGACGAAGCAAAGTCATGTGGATGTTTCAAAATCCGAGAAGTTTAAGGGGGCTAAGTCCGCAGAAGAAGTGGATAACTTCCTGTGGGAATTGGAGCAATATTTTTTAGCAATGGGTATTGAGGATGATGCCACCAAGGTAAACACTGCTTCAATTTACTTTTCTGATATTTCTCTCTTATGGTGGCGACGTAGGTCTACGAATGAGAAACATAGAGGAATGGCTATTGGGACTTGGGAGGAGTTCCAAAGAGAGTTGGAGAAGCAGTTTTATCTACAGAATACTGAAAATGAGGCTCGTGCTAAGTTGCACCGGCTTACACAACAAGGCACCGTTTGAGGTTATGTTCAGGAATTCAGTGAGTTGATGCTTTAGATCTCAAACTTGAATGAGAATGAAGCATTTTATTGGTTCGAGAATAGGCTGAAAATGTGGGCTAAGCAAAAGTTGCGTCGCCTAGGTATCACTTAATTGACTATAGCCATGGCTGAGGCAGAAAATTTCTACAATCTTAGGGGAAGAAAGTTTGATATTAGTGAGTCTTGCAAGCCCAAGTCAAGACCTAAAGGCAATGGTGGGGGAGACAAGGATCAAGTAGAAAAGAATGGCGAATGTGTAACACCCTAAACCCGGCCCAAACGTTATGGCCGAATCCGACGTGCCACGTTGAAGTTAAGAATTCATGTTTTGTTTTAGGGTTTTATAAACTGACTTTTGTTTAAGCTAACAAAGTGAATAGAAGCTAGGCACCAGGTAGGAATCCGTAACAGAGGAGGTGAGCCATGAAGGCTGCTTAAGTACCAAGCTATTTGATTGGATCCAATCCTAGACATGCCCACAACCATTGCCACATTTGGTTACAACGAGTTGAAATTTCTTTGAGTAGATATCTTTGATAAATCCAATAATCGTGACGTTGTGTTATTTTGAAAGCAAGTATCGTTTTGAAAACGCGTCCTAAGTCTAGCCCATTTGAATTATTATCAACCAATTTAAAGTTATTAAAAAAAATAAAATAATCCCAGAAAAGAAAAGAAAATAAAGTTAAAATGGCCTTATTACAACCCAAAAATAAAGAGTAAATAAGATAACTAAAGAAAACCAATCACTTATTTCAAAAGCCCAAAAGCGATCACCGTGGCCACTCTGAATCCCCTCCAGCTCCAAGCCCCCACATCAAGGCTCTCCTACAAGGTTAAGGAAGGGGTGAGTTTGGAAACTCAGTGTGCAACAAGCCCTTTTCAGAGCCCAAAACAATATCAGCCTGCTGGGCCTAAGCCCAAATTCAAGCTCAGCATATACTGGGCCGAAGCCTTTATATTATTCATATCACTGGGCCGAAGCTTTTTCATTATTCATATCACTGGGCCGAAGCCTTTACTGTAACGATATGGCCCATAGGCCCATTTCAATAATACATGCAACAGCAATAAACATATGCAAGCCCATTTGGGGAGACTACTCAACCCACCAACCGCTACTCTCCACCCGTACCAGCCAAGCTCTCCATGTGGGGAATAACTTAACCCACCCAACCAAACTCTCCACTGGCAGCATAACTGCTTTAATATATAACTGGAGGCCTAGCCTCTTTTAATAACTGGGGCAAAGCCCTTTTTGATAAACTAGGGCAAAGCCCTTTTCGGTAAACTGGGGCACAGCCCTTTTTGGTAAACTAGGGCATAGCCCTTTTGCACTTCTTCCATCCATATAAGCCCAACCCATGCATAAATGAATACATCATGTGTAAATCATACATATCATGTGCATATCGTATCAAATCATATATATATCAAAATCTCACGCATCAAACTCATAATTAAACCCTAGGGGTACAATGGTCATTTTTACCTAGGGGCAAAACAGTCATTTTCATATTATAAGGGTAATTTCTTAATTTTACCAAATATTAGAATTTTCCATGTTCATTATCAGTTACTAACAATTTCATGTGTTTTGATAGCGATTCCAGCCCATTCTTAGCGAAACCGAGTTATTGGGCCAAGACCCCTAATGGGCCCTATATAGCTGAATTAGTCATCTAGGCCCATTTAGCCCATCTTCCATAACGGTCTTAGCCGTATTAACGCACAATCTGACAAGATTCTATTTTCTACCAAATTTACCCAAATGGACCCGGAAGCCCATTGGGCCCGATTTCAGCCCCTCGAGGCCCAACTTACCATCGTGCACCAAATCGTGCCCTTACCTGTTCCAATGATCTCGATCATCGAACTTAATGAATCTAACTAACCTATGAGCGTTTGCATGCTCACGAGTCCTCGAAATGCTAGAATTTCGGCATTTCGGCTTTTCGACAAATATCGAGTTAAGCTACAAAAAAGGGTTCGTTACACACCTGATTTGCTATTCCTTGACGAGATCTCCTATGCGATTTCTCCTATAATCAACCGCTTATAGATTAGATCATGTTAGTAATTAAACCAAATCAAAGGCTACCTATTAACACTTACATAGTCGGCCACCATCCATAATGGCCCTAGAATTCATACCTTTGCCGAAATTGATAACTACATCTAAATTTAGTCACTCCGATGATCCAAGCTTATCCAAATCGACACCCCACGCTTTGCTGCTCCTTTAAAGTATCTACTCCACCATAAAACCCAAAAAACAAATGAATAAGCCGAATAAGGCTTATATCTCCAATCGGCCACCTCCCTAAACTATAGGGGTTTCAGTTTTTGTTAACAGTTACTATTAAAATCGATTTAGAATACGAATACTTACCACAGTCTCTCTTCTTGAATCCGTTTAAAGCCTAGAAGATGAAGGGATTGGCCACCAAAAAGTGAAGGAAAACAGAAAGTTACTGGTCAACAAGAAATCGGCACCACAGGTTTCAGCTTTTGTGTCTTTTCAGTAAAAGTAAATATAGAAGTAGTAGATGAACGGGAGGGAATAGTGAACAGGTTTCGAAAAAGAAAAGGAAGGAAAAGTGGATGGAAGGGTGGTGGTTCGGCTAGAGAAGAAGAAAGAAAAAAGAAGAAAATAATAAAACTATGGTTTACAGAAGAAAACGGCACAGCTAAATTCCTAAATACCGAAAATACTACCCTAACACCCCTCTGTCGAAATCCCCTCCCTAATCCCCTCTAATCGGCTAACTCTATCTCCCTCTCAAATCCCTAAAATCTCTCCCCTTATCCCTCCTTAATTTATGCGTTTGACTAATTCAAACTCTCTCCCACAGAGTTCCATTCGGCTACAACTCCTGCATGCTCAAAGCATAAAAACTAACATCACCTTTGCCATCACAGGGAATCGAACCCAGGTCTTCCCCCAACCACTTACATGCCACCTTGCCACTTCACCACAGGCTCTTTTTGTGATACATTTTACCCACAATTTTTAATAAGACCACCTATCCAAATCCCCTAACTTCTTAAGTCCAAAATTTAAAAGTTCTACAGGGTTTCGGCCAACACATGGGCCTTCCAGAAGCCCATTTACACCCTTCAATTATGAATTTCACAACCAAATATCTAATTTTAAAAACTTTACCAAAATATCGAGAATCACGATAAAACCTGAAAATTAGGATATTACAGAAGGCCCAAGGGCTAGTCAAGGTAAACCTTAAGATAAGAAGGGACCAATGAGATGCCATCTTTGTTAAGGCCCACATAGGATGAGTGTTTGTTCAAAGAAAGCTGCTTTCCATGTTATGAAGGCACTCGAGGAAGCCAAAGATGACACCAAAAGCCTTAATTCGATATTGGGTGGTACCGAAGATAAGGTAAGTAATGGGCTGATATTTATGGACATCATCGTAGCTGACAAAGGATTGAATGCACTTGTCGATACTGATGCGTCCGATTTATTCATGTCTAAAGAAATGGCGAAGGAATTTGGCCTCAAAATTGAGTAAGATTCGGGCCAAATCAAAATGGTCAACTCAAAAAGCATTCCCATAATGGGTGTGGCAAAAGGGGTGGCACTTAAACTTGGTGAGTGGGCTGGCAAAGAAACTATTAAGGTAATCCCACTTAATGATTATGATTTTGTAGTTGAATTAAGCTTACTTGACCGAGTTAATACGGATATTCATCCTTCTAAGAATTACATGACGATCTCTGATTCAAACCATCGATATATGGTGTGAATGAAAAGAAAGAGAAGCACAGAAGGAAAAACATTGTCAGCAATCCAATTTTCCAAATGAGTACGTAGAAATAAAGTCTCCTATTTAGCTACCTTGAAAGATAATGTAGATGAGAAATTCGAGGGAAAAATTCCAAAGGAAATGAAACAATTGTTAAAGTCATTTCAAGATGTAATGCCCATGGAGTTGCCTAAAAAGTTACCACCTAAGAGGGTGGTGGATCACAAGATTGAGTTGTTGCCAATACTGAACCGCCAACAAGGGTACCATATCAGATGTCTCTACCCAAGTTGGAGGAATTGCGAAAGCAGTTGATGGAACTTTTAGATGCCGGGTCATTAGACTATCTAAAGCCCTCATTTGGTGCTCCAATGTTGTTCCAAAAGAAACATGATGGGTCTTTGAGATTGTGCATCAACTATAGGGCCTTAAACAAGATCACTGTGAAGAGCAGGTATCCTATTCCTCTTATTACAGATTTGTTTAATCAACTTGGTAGCGCGAGTTGGTTTACTAAGTTGGATTTGCGATCGGGATACCACCAAGTGAGAGTAGCCAAAGGGAATGAGCCCAAGACAGCATGTATGACTCGGTATGGGTCTTTTGAATTCTTTATTATGCCGTTCAGGTTAAAAAATACTCCAGCCACATTTTGTACCCTAATGAATAAGGTATTGCAACCTTCTTAGATTATTTTGTGGTTGTTTATCTTGACGACATTGTGGTGTATAGTAAGACGCTTGAGGAGCATGTGGGACATATTAGGGAGGTGTTCCAAACCCTACGAGAAAATAAGTTATATGTCAAAAAGGAGAAATACTCATTTACCCAACGAGAGGTGCCATTTCTAGGCCATATTGTGGGAGGTGGTACGATTCAAATAAATGCAAGCAAAGTTCGAGCAATTACCGATTGAGAGCTACCAACCAAGGTGATAGAGTTGCAGTCTTTTCTTGGGTTAGCAAATTACTACCGTCACTTTATTGAAGGCTATTCCAAGATCGCTGCACCCTTGATGGACTTGTTGAAAAAGGGTAAAGTATGAGATTGGAACCCTCGGTGTGAGAAAGCCTTCAACCAAGTGAAGGAAGCAATGATGAGTGAGCCTGTACTTGGCGTTACCAGACTTCTCAAAGGCATATGAGGTACACACGGATGCTTCAAATTATGCGATTGGAGAAGTGTTGATGCAAGATGAGCATCTAATTGATTTCAAGAGTCAAAAGCTTAATGAGACAGAATAAAGATACACGATCCAAGAAAAAGAGATGACTGTTGTGGTGTATTGTTTGCGCACATGGAGGCACTATTTACTGGGTTTCAGGTTCATGGTATTCACTGATAATGTTGCTAATAATTATTTCCTAACCCAAAAAAAGTTGTACCCCAAGCAGGCTCGTTGGCAGGTTTTCCTAGCGGAGTTTGATTTTAGTATGGAATATAAGTCGGAGAGTGTCAAGCTTAGCCGAAAAATAAAATTTGCAATGATAAGCCAACTCGAGAGTCCCTTATTGGAGTGTATTTAAGAAGGATTGTCCCACGGTCCTACAACCAAGAATCTGATTAAGCTTGCCAAAGACAGAAAAACGATGCGGTTTTAGCTCGAGGGAGAATTGCTATACACTAAGAGACAACATCTATATGTGCCTCAACATGAGAATTTGCGAAAGGAAGTCATGAAGGAATGCCATGATTCAAGATGGGCTGGCCATCCAGGTATACACCGCACTTTGGCTCTATTGGAGGATCAGTTTTATTGGCCTTACATGGGTGATGATGTGGAGACCTATGTGAAAACCTATTTATTGTGTCAGCACGATAAGGTCGAGTTGAAGGCTCCTGCTGGTTTGTTACAACCTTTGCCCATTCCGGAGTGCCCATGAGAAAGTTTATCCATGGACTTTATTTTGGGTTTGCCTAAGTTTCATGGATTTGCAAGTATTTTTGTTGTGGTGGACATGTTTTTAAAATATGCAACTTTTATCCCCACAACCAAGGAGTGTCCCGATGTGGTGAAATATTAGAGAGTACCACAGTTTATCATCAGTAATCAAGATGAGCAATTCACGGGCCGTTTTTGGACGAAGTTGTTCAAGTTAATGGGCTCAGACTTGAACTTTTCCACTAGCATGCATCCACAAACCGATGGGCAAACCGAAGGAGTGAATACATTGTTGGAGACGTATCTTTGGCATTATGTGAGTGCGACACAAAGGGATTGGCCAAAGTTATTGGATGTGGCTCAATTTTCGTACAACTTATAATGAAGTGAGGCGACGAACCAGAGTCCATTCAAAATAGTAATGGGGAAACAACCACTTACACCCAATGTTGTTGCAACTAGTTATGCGAGACCGAATCCAGCAACTTATTGATTTGCGAGAGATTGGCAATAGCAAAATGATCTAGCTAGAGCTTGTTTACATAAGGCAAGTAAGTGCAACAAAAGTGGGTGAATCAGAATCGAAGGGATGTGCAATTTCAAGTTAGTAACCCAGTCCTTGCTAAACTACACCTGATTTTGCGACATAATGGTTTGCATAAGGGACTTGTGCGACAATATGAGGGGCCATTACGAGTTGTGAAGAAGATGGGCAAGGTGGCCTACAAGCTTGAATTGCCTGAAAAGCTCAAAGTCCATCCAGTATTCCATGTAAGTATTCTTAAGCCATTCTATGAAGATGGAGAAGACCCAAACCAAAGCAAGTTCGAATGAGCACCAATGCAGGTAAAAGTCATCTATGATCGAGAGGTCGAAAACATCGAGGTGGATCGTGTGGTCGGAAGGAAGCACTATCAACCGTGGCATGAATACCTAGTCCGATGGAAAGGATTTCCTGATAATGAGACAAGTTGGGAACCCATTGAAGCCTTGTGGCAATTTCAAGACCAGATAGATCATTACCATGCGGAAGACGTGACGAGGGTGTCGCTAGATTCGATTAGGGAGAATGACTGTAACAGTCTGGTTTAGACCCTAGTAGGAATAGTGGTTTCAGGACCACAAATCTGAGTCAGAAAAATATTTTACTATTATTTTCTGTGCTTATGATATGTGATTTAGCATTTGAGAAAGTTTTGTATGAAAATTTTATCATTTGTGTGCTTAATTTGATAAAAGGACCTAATTGCATAAAATGTAAAAGTGGCCTTCTATTTGTTAAAGTGTTTATTTGTTATGTCTTTTTTTATTGTAAGGTCCTTATTATGTATTTAGACCATTGATTTATTAAATGGACATTGTTGGACATCCATTATAAGCTTAAAGGTTTATTATAGTAAGGTTAAATTAGTAAAATAGTTATTATAATGTTTATAATAAAACATAATTAAAATTAAAGCTTGATTTTCACTTGTCTGCCAAAATTACACAAAGAAAAAAGAAAGAATAAGAACTCTAGGGTTCGGCCATTGATTTCCTTGATTAAGGTATGAGTTTTGTTCCGTTTTTTATAATTTCTACGTTTTTGTAATCGTTGATTTGTATACTATCAAGCCCATGTCTCAATTTCTGATTTTGTTGATGATTTTGAGTTGAGATCTTGATGAAATTATGAGTTTTGTGAAGTTAATTGATAGAAAATGAAAGATATATGTTGGGTTAACATATTTTGTCTTTGAATTTTTTATGAATTTGAGTCATTTGGGCTAAATTGTAAAAAAAAAGAGATTTTGAGGGACTAAAATGTAAAATAAATGAAACATATGGGCTTATATGAACACCATGTATATTTGGCCTAACATGGGTATATGCAAATTTTGTGTATTTTGTGATTTTGTGAAATAGAGACTAAATTGTCAAAATGTGAAAATGTGAGGCTAATTTGTAAAATGGCCAAAATATGTATTTTTGGATTGATTTGAATGATTTGGTGAATAAAAGAGTTAAATTTGAATTTATATAGATTAGAGGTGATCATGGGCCGGGCCGGGTCGGGTTCAGGTCGGGCCCAGACAAAATTTTAGGCCCGTCTACTAGGCCCGGGCCCGACCTGGCCCGAAATATGGGCCTAAAAATTTGTCCAAGCTCGGCCCAAAATAAAATTGCTAAGCTTAACCCGACCGCCCGACCCATATTAAATTTTTTTGGCTTATTTCATTAAATAAAAATTTTAAAATATAATAAATCAAATATATTTAAAAACATAAAAACAAATATTAAAATAAATAAAATGATACTAAAATAATTTTTAAAACAATACACAAATTGACAATATAATAAAAAAATTGTTATATTAAAAATTTAAAATGATTAAAAATAAAATAAAAATATATTAATATATAATTTAGGTAGGAAGTAAGTCGGTAGATGATCGAGCCAAAAAATCTTACGGAGGCTGACCCATTTTTAAACAGCCTTTTTTTTTTCCCAAGCCCATTTTTCTGGCCTATATTTTTACCCAAACCCTCCCATTTTTCGGGAGGGCTTTCGGGCCAGGCCGGGCCGCCCAGCCCATGATCAGCTCTAATATAGATCAAGAACAAAAGAAAACGGAATTAGATTGGAGAAAGTCGAAAGTTTTCAGTAGTCGATCCTGTTTATTCGAATCCATACGAGGTAAGCCGATATACAAATAAATGTATTTTGAATTGAATTATTATTGATTATATGATTTTGAACAATGTTGAATGAATATATGTGTTAAGAATGAGATATCTGAGAAAGTATCGACAAAGTTTCGACATCCGAAAAGCCCCGTACGAACCTTAAGAATAGTTAGGATACATATGTCATGACATAGGATCCGATATGTGTTATGGTGTAAGACCACGTCTAGGACATTGGCATCAATTTGATTTCGTGTAAGACCCGATCTGGGACAGTGGCATCGATATTTGATTACATGTAACACCACGTCTGGGACATTGGTATCGTACGAGATTTTCGAACTATCCGCGTATCCTTATGATTCCAAATGGTTCAACGGGCATTCCGAGAAATGAATAAATATATGTGAGATGCGTATCCGATTCAGGTACGTTTGAAATGTATACTTTATTTGAGAACAAAGGTAAGTATATGTACAGGTGATGATATGTGACATAAGTATGAGAAAGGATGTTATTTGTGCAAATGAAATGAGTATATGGGAAATGTACATGAGTTATGTGGTTTGTGATAGTATTTGACTATGGAGTATATGTATTTAGATAATGTTTATATGTTTTATTTGATAAGTTTATTTGTATATTTCTTACTAAGCTTTTGAAAGCTTACTTTGTATGTTTCTCAATTGTTTTATAGATATCGTAGCTACCGGGAGCTCTAGGATCGTCGAGGATCGTCACCACACTATACAACTCTATTTTTGGTACATTTTGGAAGTGTAAATATGAGAGTATGGCATGTATAGGCTAGAAGTATTTAGATATGTTTTGTAAAGGGTATAACATGTCATGAGATATGGCTAGATTATGGTTAAACTTATGGTTTGTTTTTGGTATATGATATGTGATGCAATTATGGTATGTTTTGATGCACTCTTGAATGACCAAATGAAATGGTCAATTTTGGTAAGTTTTGGTATGTGCATATTTGAGGAATTAGTAAGTTTATGGTATGAGATTTAATAAAGTAAGTTGAGGTTATGAAACATAAGTTCTGGTATGATTTTGAATTATGATTTGGCATGATTTTGGTATGGTTATAAGCATGAATTTGGTTGTTTATGATATAGTACGAAAGGTGTATGTTTTAGTGTATGAATTGGCTGGAAATTGATATGAAATATGCTCAGTTTTATGCTTGTAGGTATGACCCAAAATGGGTGGCAAGTTGGCCTTATAAATGGCCTATTTTTTCCTACAAGGGCGTGTGCCTCAGCCGTGTTGCTTCAGGGCCATTTCGAAATGAGCCTGGGCAGACCATACAGTCGCACACACAGGCGTGTGCTAGGCCGTATGGCCAAGTCAGTTTTGACCACGGGCTAGACACACGGGCGTGTGACTGGCCGTGTAATCTAAGTCAGTATCCTCCCTAATTTTCACACGGCCTGGCACACGGGCGTGTCATGTGGCTATCTGGACAAGTCAGTATATATGTCTTGTTTTGACACGGCCTAGACACACGAGCATATCTAAAGTCGTGTGAGGCACACAACCTGTACACACGAGCGTGTGACCTGTGAAACTTTGAAAATTTGTTTAAGTTTTGAAAAATTTTGTATGAGTCCCGACCCATTTCTAATGCATGTTTAAGGTCTCGATAACCTATATAAGGGACTCTTTAATGATGTTTGACTATGTTTGTGGATGTTGTTAATGAATTGTTCGTAAAATATTCTATTTCGTCTAGTAATGCCTTTAACCCTAGTCCGGCGACGGATATGGGTTAGGGGAATTACAATGTCATAGGTAGAACATGGGAGCCCACAACAATGACACATTTGTGTGATCCATCAAGAATAAAATTATTGATCCACATTACAAGCCGTCAGCACAAACTTCCAATCTCGTTTAGCAAATAAACAAGAGAGAAATAAATCGTTTCTACTTTCTTTACCCTCACTGCATGGTGCACACACTGTGTGTAGTTGATACCCCCAAGAAGCCAATCTATCCTTTGTTTGAAGTCTATTTTGAATGGTAAGCCATGGCACGAAACTATGCCTAGGATTTGAAAGCCCTACCCAAACAACCTTATGCCAAAGCAAATTTTCTTTTTTATGTCTTAACAGATCCTAAACAGCTCTTACTTTGTATAATGCAAAAGGATCTGATAAGAAAATACTTCAGGACTGAAACATGTCCACGTGTGTTTTTTTTTTAAGTTGATTATGTCAAAGTTTGTTCTTGTTTTTAGAACTTAGTTATTTGTATGTTGCTTAAGTTTAGGAGAAAGTTAATGGGTTGTTGATTTTATTTTGTATAAATTTTGAATGATTGTTGTATAAAGGTAGTTCAGTTTCCTTCATCCATTGAGTTTTTTTTTTTCACTACAATACTTACAATTGGTCTTGGAGCTGTATTCTTAAGGGATTGATAAACCTCAAAAGTAACATATTTTAATCCCATGCTTGGCATATTTTTGGATGATTTATGATAAAATTTAGTGAATCTGATGCTCCTAATCATTTAATTTCATGTTTTATATCCAGATGAGCATAGAAAAGCGAGAAGCGGAAGAAAAAGGCCAAAAACAGACAAAATAGGTTTATTTCAGTACTGCACATGGCCCAGACACTTCCGCACGGGTAATCCACACGCCCGTGTGTCATGACCGTGTCGACTTAAAACCATGTCAAAATTACACACAGCCTGAGCACTATCACACGGGCTACCATACGGTCGTGTCCCTATCGAGACCTATTTTAATTCTACTTAGAAAAGGCTAATTTTGGGCATTCCAAAGTTTATTTAAACACACGAGAAGAAGGTTAAAAGGGAGGCACAGAGGAAAAGGCAAAAAATACTCGAAGACAACCATTGGAATCAGCTCAAAAGCAGGATTTACTTCGAGATTGAATATCTCCATTCAATTTCTACCGAAGTTTTTGGGTTTCTCTATGTTTTGTTGTTTTTCCAATTTTGAGATGTTTTCCCCCATCATTATGAACTAAATTCCCTAAATACCTAGGGAAGATGAAACTTAATACGAATCGTATCGTATTATCTTTTGAATTATATGATAAATACTTGTTCTTATTCTTAATTATGAGTTTTCATCCTTGCTTTAATATTCCAGGATATTAATTCAGGTTTTGATGTGCTTATTCAGTGGAGCAAAAATCCCTGTTTAAGAGTAGATCTTCCATAATTAAGCGGAGTTGCATGCAATCTTAGAGATAGGACGACATAAATCTGTCGGATTAGAGTCAAATCTAATAAGGGAATCCATAATCGAGTTAATGCAACAATAAGGGTTTTAATTAGAAAGAGATTTCAATTAATCAACCTAGAGTCAGTTGTTTTTAGTTTCGAGAGAGATATTAACATAAGCTAATGATTTCTACGGATTAAGTCAAGTGAATAAATCGTCTAATTCAGAAGTAATAAGTGAAGTCTAGGTGGATTCTTCCTTGGGTATTGTCTTCTCCATTAGTTCTCCAAAAGTATTTTCCAACTTTTATCTCTGCCGTATTCTTAGTTAATTAGATAGTTAAATCTTAGTTTAAAACACCCATTTAATTCTTAGGCTAGACAATAAAAAGATAGTAATTATTAGTACTTTTAGTCCTTGTAGATACGATATTTCTGGTCTCATCATAACTATACTACTGTTCAATAGGTGCGCTTGTCTTAGTTAAATTTTTAGTTAGTTTAGCGATCATCAGGGATCTGTAAGTGAGTGTACGAGGTTGTTGTGTCATGGACGTCGAAGCAAGTTCTAGTTTCTCTTCAATTTCTCCACCGGTGTTTGATGGAGACAACTACCAAGTTTGGGCAATTCATATAGAGGTGTATATGGAAGCTTTGGATATTTTTGAAGTATTGGAAGAGGATTATGAAATTCCTGCTCTCCCAAAAAATCCTACCATGGCGCAGATCAAATTGCAGAAAGAGAAGAAGACAAAGAAATCTAAAGCAAAGGCCTGTTTGTTTACTGCAGTCTCATCTACTATCTTTACTCAGATTATGACTCTGAAGTCAGCATATGAGATATGAAATTATCTCAAGTCAGAGTATGAGGGAGATGAAAGAATCAAAAGAATGTGTGTACTAAACTTGATTTGAGAATTCGAGTTGCAAAAGATGAAGGAAACAAAATCAATTAAAAAGTATTCTGATAGGTTATTGGACATTGCAAACCGAATCAGATTACTTGGTTCTAAGTTCAAGGACTCAAGAATTGTTGAAAAAATTCTTGTAACAGTGCTTGAAAAATTTGAGGCATCTATTTCAGCCTTGGAAAATACCAAGGATCTGACTTAAATCACTCTTGCAGAGATTCTCAATGCTTTGCAAGCACAGGAGCAAAGAAGAGCCATGAGGCAATAAGGTGCTGTTGAAAGAGCCTTACCAGTTATGCATCATGAGAATTCGAGGAACAATAAGAACAAGTGTTTCAAGAAGAATCAAAATTCTACTAGAGAATCTTCAAATAACAACAACGCAGGAGTTAAAAAGGGATCCTACTCTCTATGTCAACATTGCAATAGAAAGGGTCATCCTCCTTAAAAATGCTAGAGAAGAGCAGATGCCAAGTGCAATAAATGTAACCAAATGGGGCATGAAGCAGTGATTTGTAGGAACAAGAATCAACATCAAGGTGAAAAGGCTAAGATTGCTGATCAGGAGGACAAGGATCAACTGTTTGTGGCTATATGCTTCGTAGGCAGTGAATCAAATGAAAATGGCTAATTGACAGTAGCTGCATCAACCATATGACTCATGACAAGGAGTTGTTTAGAGATTTGAAGCTAACTAACATCACCAAAGTCAGAATTGGAAATGGGGATTACATCTCTGTCAAAGGAAAGGGAACTATTGCGATTGCAAACTGTACAGGTACAAAACATATACAAGATGTTCTCTTTGTTCCTGACATTGACCAAAATCTATTGAGTGTAAGTCAACTTATTGAAAAAGGCTTTAAAGTTACTTTTGAAGATGAATATTGATTGATTAAAGATGCAGCTAATCAAGATATCTTCAAAGTAAAAATGAAAAGAAAGAGCTTTTCACTCAATCCTTTAGAGTAGGAGTAATCTATTTTTCCTCTCAAAGAAGATGTCACACAGATTTGGCACAATAGATTCAGACACTATCATCATCAAGGGTTACTACAACTAAGAGAAAAGAAGTTGGCACTTGATGTTCCTAAGCTTAGTGATGCAATCTCAAGCTGCAAAGCGTGTTAGTTTGGAAAGCAAAATAGGAAGTCATTTCTGAAGTCAACCTAGAGAGCCACTCACAAATTATAGCTCATCCATAAGAATGTTGCAAATCATCAAAGAACACCTTCTTTAAAAGGTAGTCGCTATTATATTGTCTTTATTAATTACTTCACCAGAATGTGCTGAATCTTTTTCTTGACGTTTAAATTAGAAATAGCTCAAGTTTTTTGGAAGTTCAAGGCAAGAGTTAAGAACAAAAGTGGCTGCAAAATTTAGAGTATAAGGTCTGACAATGGGAAGGGGTAAACTTCAACAGAATTTGACAAGTTTTGTGAAGATTCAGGCATAGAGCATCAACTTACAGCCCCTTACACACTTCAACAAAATGGAGTTAGTAAAAGGATAAATAGATACATCATGGAGATGTCAAGATGCATGCTGCATGAGAATAATTTGCCAAAGAAGTTTTGGGGAGAGGCAACAAATACGGCTGTGTTTCTTCAAAATAGGCTTCTAACAAATGCAGTGAAGGAACAGACACCATTTGAGGCATGGTATGGTTATAAACCATCTCTAAAATTCCTTTAAGCATTTGGTTGCTTGTGTTTCATTCATGTTACAAAGAGCAAGCATAACAAGCTTGATAGGAGAGCCTCACCAGGTATATTTATAGGCTATAGTATTGTTAGCAAGGCTTATAAAATTTTTCAGCCACAAACTGGAAATATTATTGTTAGTAGGGATGTTCACTTCGTGGAGGATGAAGAGTGAAGCTCGGATGATGCAGAGAACAAGGGTCAGACCATGAGAGAGTTGAAACTCAAGTTTCCTGATTCAAGCATCGAAGAAGAAGATGACTGGCAGAATGAAATAGTGGACGATGCTTCCGTGAGAGGAACAAGGTTGCTCTCAAATGTTTATGAAAGGTGTAATGTTTTTGTTTGTGAACCTGCCGACTATGCAGAAGCAAAAAAGGATCAAAGGTGGATAGCTGCAATGAAGAATGAGCTGTCAATGATAAAGAAGAACAAAACTTGGATCCTTGTGGATAGACATCAATGTAGGAAGGTAATTGGAGTTAAGTATGTGTTTAGAACCAAGCTTAACATTGATGGCTCAATCAACAAGTACAAAACTAGGCTTATGGTTAAAAGATATGCCCAAATCTTTCGTGTTGATTACTCTGACACTTTTACTCCTATTGCTAGATTGGACACAATCAGGTTACTGCTTGCAATAGTTGCACAAAAAGGTTGGAAAGTGTTCCAATTGGATGTCAAATCGACTTTTTTAAATGGTTTTCTTACAGGAAAAAATTTATGTTGAGCAACCCCAAAGATTTGGGAAGGAAGGTGAAGGTGATAAAGTCTATCTTCTTAAGAAGGCCTTTTATGGTCTAAAATAAGCTCCAAGAGCTTGGTTAGCAAAATTGATGAGCATTTTTTAAACTTGGGTTTTGTGAAAAGTCTATCAGAAACAACCTTGTATGTCAAGCACAATGATACAGACATTCTTATTGTTTCATTGTATGTTGATGACCTACTGGGTACAGGAAACAATACAGATCATATTCAAAATTTCAAACAGGAGATAATGAAGGTGTTTGAAATGACAGGTCTCAGGTTCATGTCCTACTTCCTTGGCATGGAGATCAAGCAAGGGCAAGGTAAAGTTTTCGTCTGCCAGAAAAAGTATGCAAAGAAAATAATGAAGAAGTTTCAGATAGAGGAGTGTAAGGTAACAAGCACTCCAATGAATCAGAAAGAGAAGTTGTGAAAAGAAGATGGTGCTAACAAAGTTGATGAAGGATATTTCAGGAGTTTGATCGGTTGCTTGATGTATCTCACAGCAACAAGGTCTAATATTTTGAATGTTGTAAGTATTTTGTCTCGATTCATGCATTGTACAAGTGAATTACATCTACAGGCTGCCAAAAGAGTGATTCGATATGTCAAAGCACAAGTGATTTTGGTGTTAAGTTCATAAGGAGCAAGGAGTTTAAACTGGTTGGTTTTTCTGACAGTGACTGGGGAGGTTCCATTGATGATATGAGGAGCACTTCAGGCTACTATTTTACTCTTGGCTCTAGTGTTTTCTCATAGAGCTCAAAGAAACAAGAATCTGTAGCCCAATCCACTACCAAAAAAGAGTTTATTGCTGCAACAGCTACCATTAATCAAGCTTTATGGCTGAGGAAAATTTTACTTGATCCTGATTTAGAGCAGAAGGAAAGCACAAAGATTCTTGTTGACAACCAAGCTACTATTGCTATCTCTCATAATTCCGTGTTTCATAGGAAGACTAAACATTTTAACATCAAGCTATTCTTCCTAAAGGAAGTACAGAAACATAGAGATGTAATTCTTATCTACTGCAAAACAGAAAATCAAGTTGCAGACATTTTAATCAAACCATTGCCTGCTTGCAAGTTCGAGTTTCTAAGGTCAATACTTGGTATTTGCAACTCCTAAAGCAAGGAGGAGTGTTAAGAAAATGCTTCAGGACTAAAACATGTACACATGTGTTTTTTTTGTTAAGTATTGTGTCAAAATTTGTTCCTGTTTTTAGGAATTAGTTATTTGTGTGTTGCTTAAGTTTAGGAGAAAGTTAGTGGGTTGTTGATTTTATTTTGTATAAATTCTAAATGATTGTTGAATAAAAGTAGTTTAGTTTCCTTCATCCATTGAGTTTTTTTTCACTAAAATATTTACATGATCTTCAAAAGAAAGAAAAGAATCTCTTCATTTCAAAATCTTCTTCCATGCTCAGCTATGCCATTGGAGTGGCTGACCATGCCAAACATTTACCCCTTTCAACATATACTCCTTAATTCAGGCCACCCAAATTGACCCTACCTTAACAAGAAACTGCCATTAGTTCCTCATCCTACAAGCTTTCTTGCAAACCAACAAATCTTTTACCCCAATCCACCTTTTATTTTGGGGTGACTGATATTTCCTTAACTAACATTTGCTCATTTAGCTAAAGTCTCATCTTTTTTCCGAAGAAAGGCATTACACAGTTCTATAATATTTTTAAGCACCTTAGTAAGGAGAAAAAAAAAATTCTACACCAAAAATTTTGCAAACTGGAAATTACTGAATTCAACAACTAAAGTCCACTAGCAAATGAGAGACTTTTAGCAGTCCAACTTTTAAATTTGCTAGTTACTTTCTCCACAAGAACCTTACAATCACTCCTCTTGAGACTCCTAGTGATTAAGGGTACTCCAAGATACATTACAGGTAGTTTCCCAAGCTTCAAACTTGTTTATTCAACAATCTTACCCAAACAAGAACCATTAATACTAGAACTATAAAGCTCATGTTTACAAGTAATTCATTTGCAACCCTATAATTTTATGAAAAAAAGTCAAGCACAATGCAAACAACTCGAATGGAACAACAATTTCCTTTAGTAAAAACTAGCAAGTTGTCAACAAAGCACAAATGTGTAAGTTGAACTCTTTTGCACTTTGGATGATACTCCAAAACCCCTTGAGATCTAACCAAATTCAGTAAACAAAACAAGACATTCATTCCAAGAATAAACAAGTAGGGAAACAATGGATCTCACTGCCTTAGTCCTTTAGCTCATAAAATATAACACACTAACCTACTATTTAAAGGAATTGAAAACTTAGAGTGAGTAATACATGCCATAATCCAACTCCTAAACACCACTAGAAAATGAAAAACCCTTTAAAATAAATTGATAAAGCCCTTTTAAGTGAATCAAACGCCTTCCTAAGATCCACCTTGAGAGCACACCTTGGTGAAATATTTTTCATAAAATATCCATTCACAATTTCTTATGCTAGCAAAAAATTGTCCACTAACTCCCTTCCTTCAAGAAAAGCGCTCTGATTTGAACAAATAATAGCGGGTAGAGTTTTTTATATATTTTTTTTGTAAGAATCTTTGTAATGTATTTATAAACAGTGTTGCAACATGAAATTGACCTAAAATCAATAACTTTCATAAGATTTTGAATCTTCAAAATTGGGGCAATAATGGTAGAATTGAAAGCAACAGGCAACTTTCCTAAGTGAAAGAAAAACTAAATAACTTTCACCACATCCATCCTAACAATATCCCATGTAGCTTGAAAGAGTTTGGTTGTGTAGCCATTAGGACCTAGGCCTCAACTCCATTCATATAAAACATAGTCACCTAATCTCCTCAACAATGACAATGGCTACCAACTCCTTTTTAAATGAAGGTTTAGATCAATTGGATGACTAAGTCAAATGGGGCTGCTAATGGGGAAGATTTATAATTTATATTAGGGTAAATTATTGAGCTAATAATCCAATTTTTAAGAGTGTTTTCATTTTGATCACTTAAAATAAAATCTTTGTAATTATGTTACCTAACTTTTAGGACATTTTCATTTTAGTCACCTAGCCATTAAATCCTTAATGATGGCTGATTGTACACACCAAATCATGTTCATATCATGTTTACACTTTCATTTTTGTCACCCAACTTCTAGTCCGCTTTCATTTTGGTCATTGAAAAAAATATTTTTGTTTTAAGTCTTGATCCAAATAAAATAAATTAAGGATTAAAGTGAAAAGGCGGTATAAACTAAAATAATACATTTAAAAACCCAATTTGTTACTATAATATTTAAACTAGTTTAATTTAATCTCCTAATTTTTAAATTTTAATTTTATGTTTCCAAATTAAAATAAAATCAAATAACTCATTTTTAACAACTGTTTATGAAACACAAATTTCTTTTGATTGTATAATCTTGAATATTCAAATATGCTAAACTAAAAGCGAAGAAAAATCTTTGCAATTAATTTAATTAATTAATTTTATCTTCCATGCCAAACAAAACTCAGAATGATTTTCATAACTTTTTTCCTCAAATGAAGAACAAACAATTAATTTAATCAATTGTAGTGATTTTTTCCTGTACTTTTATTTTAACATGAAATATTTGAGATTATATAATAAAAGAAATTTAAGTTTCAGAGAAAATTATTAAATATAAGTTATTTGATTAAAATTTAGAGGTTGATTTAATTAATTTACTTATTTATTTAGCTTAAATATTATAGTAATAAATTGGTTGGCAATATCAAGGGATAAAAGTGCAACAATTTATTTAATTGATTTTGATGTTTTGAAATTTAAATTTTAATATTAAAAAAAAAAGAAAAATTTAAATTTTCAAACAATGGGATAAACAAGTATAATTTAAAAAAGTTAATGTATTATTTTATTCTCTCTTTTTTCACTTTAATCATTTTTTATTCAGATCAAGACTAAAAAAAATTATTTCGGTGACCAAAATGGAAGAGACCTAGAAGTTCGATGACAAGAATGAAAGTGTAAATATGATGAAGACATGACTTGGTGTATACAATCAGTTACTTTAAAGAATTTAACAGTTAAATGACTAAAAGTTAGATGACCAACTAGATAGTTTACTCTTATATTAATTTATTCTAAAAGAGACCACATTCACTAAGGCCCAAAAAGAATGATGATGATGGATTATAGACTGCCATATAAAAGCTCTATCTTAGTCCTTAAAATTTGCCTAAGGTTTTTGGTTTCGAAGAGTAGGAAACTTTACAGCCTTAGCCCTTCGAGGAATGAGGGATGTTTGCTCCAACATCAAGGGTCTACTGAAAGAGGCCAAAATGGGCAAAAGCTCTTATAGTTAGGACTGTGACTGTAGAATAAATGTCATCATTCTCATATCGAGGCATCTTTTCTCAAAGAATAAAATTGAAGAAAAAAGTAGATAGTATATTGTGGTGGACACGATTCTTGCAATGCTATTTGCATGATCTTAAGAGAAAGACAAATATCAAGAGACACAGATTCATAGATGTACACCCAAAGGACATGTCTGTTCATGCTCCACTTTTTTTTTCACATTAGATGTTGATTTAAAATGTGAGACAATGAAATGATGCTATAAATAAATACTCTATACTGGAATCGGATAAGGATAAAGTGATTAGCCAATATTACTCATATAAAAGGTTTCTCAAGGCTAGTTTCTAGACTTGATTCTTCACTCTCTTTTTTTTTAGTTATCCATATCCATATTTTCGAACATAAATAAAAAGAAATGGTCCATTTAAAAAGAAATCAACATACTGTGTCAAACACATATACGAATATACATAATAAAAAGAGTGGCTGTCCTCATCCGAAAATGCCACAAGAATATCAAAGGGAACCAGGGGAAAGAAAAAAAGAGAGTAAGCTAAGGTTCCAACATTAGCAGCCACAGCTAGGACCACCACAGGCCACAAGGCACAAGTGGAGTTTTAAAACATAAATCATAAGTGAAGAAAGGGGGTTGTAACATTTTTATCATAGAAAATTTGGAAACATCTAAAATGATAAAATCTTTTTAAGAAAACATTAATTCCAGGCAAGTTAACCCCACACATAAAAATATATGGTCATCAAAAGGTTGTTGAACAGCTTTCTTTTCAAGCAAAGCATCTGGCACTTGCATTTATTACCATCAATTGACAATTTGTCTTGATGAAGAGGGTGAATCAACCTACACTACATGCTCACCGTGGCCTTTGCATTAACTTGTACACTTTTCGTATGAAAGGAGACTGCAAATGTCGAGGTTCTTAAAGCTGAAACCATTTAGCTAAATCTCGGGTTTACTTGCACTAAAAGCTTGTTGAAGACTCCATTATATCAATCAACATAGCAAAAGAGATATTATTGAGTACTTACTATAGGACTTTTTCTTTAAGGTAAGAAACTCATTGGCCAGTTGACCAGTCTATGTTATGTTCTGTCAGATAAACGGGTCAAATATTAATTTTACTTGAGCAAACACCAGTACCATCAAATTTCAAGAACTGATATTCTTAACATTTTTAACAAATAATGTTACAAATATGGCAAAATCCTAAATTATATGTCTGCAATATTATAATATGTACAACTATTGGAAATCTATGTCTCTTGTTTTCATGACACCTCAAGGTAAAATATGGTTTGAAGTGCCTGAAAGAGACTAACCATTCACCTGCTTGGCAAGCAGGAAAATGAGAGCAAATCATGCATTATCTATACTGACCAAGATAATTATAATACTATACGATATGCTGAAGATTTGTAGAGCAGTAGATCACTTAAAAGGTTTTTTGATAAAATCCATGGATCTTCTTCCAAGACTCTTCCCTCTGCATCTTCAACTGCTTGTAGAAGTTGCCAATGAAAATCTCAGCTTTGGTAAACAACTCAGGTCCACTAAGCCCTCCAACATCTCCTTCTTCTTCTTCTTCCATCTCTAGCTCTTCCCTATTAACAGCTCCTGTTTCAGTTTCTCCACTTCCTATAAAGAAAAGGCTTGGAGTTGAAGGGCATTTCTTTACTTTATCCGCCTTGATAGACCCAACAATGATCTTCTTCTCAGACACAGATTTCTCAACAACTTTATTACCTTTCTTTTCAGTGCTTGCTGTAGGAGCAGCAACATCTGTACTTTCAATACTACCCTTAGCTTCTTGGGTTGTAACTGGTCTTGCCGCAGCATAAGAAGGCCTAGAAAGCACTGATCCTAACCCGGCTTCGGCTCCGAGTGATATGATAAGAAGATTGAGGATAAAGTAAAGATAAGTAGGCCTCAAGGATGAAGATAAAAGTGGTGCAATAAATAAAAGTGCTGCTACAATAGATAGTGTCAGAATTTGAGATTTCTTGAACTTGTTCATGGCTACCTTCCCTAGTAAATGAAATGGGAAAAAATGGATTTGGGATTGATCAGTATAGCTTAAAGGAAAGGATTTGGTGTTTGAGTTACTCCAAGTAGACACCAAGAAGAAGCTTTTGAAGATATATATAGAACAAAGGAAAAGCGAGAAGATTCATATATTAGTGGAGTTTGAATAATTTATTAATGGTGATGTTTGCATAGCAGTAAATGAATTTATCAGTCGACAAAAGTACAAAAAGGTATCCACGGCAGCAAGAACCTGTTTGATGCATCATCTTCAAATTTCATTTACATGCCATTCCATTGATAATAACTATAAATGAAATGAGGTAATTAATCAAAAGTTAAATCTTTTTATTATTGGTCAAGAGTCATATCACTTAGATTTTTTATAAAATTATAACTATTTAAACAATATTATTTGAATAGTTATAATATTAAATGAATAATTATGTGTTTTTTTAAAAACGTTATTATTCAAAACAGACACCTATTAAAAGATGCCTCTACGTAGAGATATGAAAATTCCTATAAATAGGAATGATATTTCATTTGGAAATCACACTAACAATTTCTAATATTCTTTCTATCCTTCCTCTATTTTTTTAGTATTATTAGATTATTGTATAAAGAATTACTGCATAAATTCTTTGTAGAAATTGAGTTTCTTGTTATAAATTGCTCAGTGCTTGCTATTCTCATCAATGCAAAACGCAAATAGTCATTGGCTTCATTGTATCCTCCAGGTTAATTTGCTTGAAACTCTTTTGCGCACCGAATATAGGAGGGGCGAATATAACCTTAAAGATAGTGGCTTGATACACGCCTTGGAACATTGTCCTATTTCTTCATTTTCTGTTCAAGTTCTGTTTATGTGTTCGAGATTTTCCTCACCGGAGATTTGTACTAACAATTTTAAGATTATACTTCATGATGACTACCACAATACATGAAAGTGGAACACTAAAGAAGTTGGTTTCCAACTTTTTCAAACTTGATCATTTTGATGGTAGAAATTTTCGATGATAGCAAAAAAAGATGCACTTCTTATTAACAACTTTGAATATTGCCTATGTTTTTTTTACTCTAAGACTAGAAGAGAATGAAAACAAATCTGTTGCTGCAACCCGAGAAAGGCAAAAATGGGACAATGCTGATTACATGTGCATAAGTCACATATTGAATAGTTTATTTGATGGTTTCTTTGACAGCTGCCAAAATGAGGTCACCGCTAAGGAATTATAGGACAAATTGGAGACAAGATACATGACCGAAGATGCTACAAGTAAGAAATTTATTGTCAGACGTTTCAATAATTATCAAATGGTTGGTGGTCGTTCTGTTATGGAACAATTTCATGATATTGAAAAAAATGTTTAATCAATTTAAGCAATATGATATGAAAATGGATGAAATGATTATTGTATCCTCTATAATACTTGGAAAGACTTTAAAGAAGTATAAAACATAAGAAAGAGAAAATATCTCTTGAGGCTTTGGTAAATCATTTTCGTATTAAAGAAGAATATCAAAAGTAAGATTAGAACTTAAATTCTAAAAATTCCAAAATGCGTGTTACAGAGGAAGTACAGACTACTAAATCATCTAAGAGAAAGTTCAAACAGACTGATAAAGCACCTAAGTTCAAAAGTAAACAAAAGGGTTCATGTTATCATTGTGGTAAGCCGGGACATTTCAAGAATGAATGTCAATTTTTAAAGAAGAATTCATCTTCTAAGGCTGATAATAATGAAAAGTTCATTGCAATGATATTAGAAATTAATATGAAACAAGATGATAATGCATAGTGGATTGATACTGAAGCAACCAAACATGTGTGCAAATATAAGCATTTTCACAAAGTTCACACAATGTGAAAATGACAATGTCTTGTACATGTGAAATTCTTCCACCGCAACAATCCAGGGCAAAGGGTCTGTTAAACTACAATTCACTTTTAGAAAGGTTTTAACATTGAATGATGTATATTATGTACCAGATGTTAGGAAAAATTTTAGTGTCTGAAAGTCTATTGAATAAGTTTGGTTTCAAACTTATTTTTTAGGCAGATAAGTTTGTTCTGTCTAAGAGAGGAATTTTTATAGGGAAATGATATATGTATGAGAGCATGTTCAAACTCAATATTATTAATAAGAATAAAACTACTATTTCTGCTTATACGGTTGAATCTTCTTGTTTATGGCATTATGGATTAGGTCATTTGAATTATAAAAAATTGAATGACATGCATAAGTTAGATTTAATTTCTATTTTTAATAATAATATTAAAAATGCAATACATATATATTGACTAAAATTACAAGAAACATTTTCCTAAGGTTAAAAGGAAAACAAAGTTGCTTGATTTGATACATAGTGGTTTATATGATATTCATAATAATCTACATTAGGTGGAAAGAAATATTTTGTTAATTTCATTGATGATTATTCTAGATATTGCTATGTATATTTATTGCATTCAAAAGATGAAGCGCGTGATAAATTTAAAGTTTATAAATCTGAAGTTGAACTTCAGTGTGAATCATTTATCAAGTGCTTAAGATCGGATAGAGGTGGAGAATACTATAATCCAAGTTATTTTAAATCCACTGGAATTGTCCATAAATTTTCAGGCCCTTACACACCACAACAAAATGGTGTAGCTGAAAGGAAAAATAGAGTCTTGACTGAAATGGTAAATTCAATGTTATCATATTCAGGTCTTGGACAAGGTTTTTGAGGAGAAGCTGTTCTAACAGCCAGTCATATGTTGAATAGAGTTCCTAACAAGGAATCTAAAATAACCCCGTATGAACAATGGAAGAAAAGGAAACCAAACCTTAATTATTTAAATGTATAGGGCTGTAGAGCTATTGTCAAAGTTCCAACACCTAAACGTAAAAAGTTAGGTGAAAGAGGAATTGAATGCATATTTATAGGATATGCACATAATAGCAAGACATATAAGTTCATGGTAATTGAACCAAATGATTCAATTTTAATTAATATTGTTATTGAATCAAGAGATGTTATTTTTTATTAAAAATAGATTTTATTTTATTTCAATACAATTACAGCCACAACAATTAATTCATTCTTCAAACGAGAATGAGATTTCATTGGAAAAAATTGATAATAATGATGAATCTTGTCAAGAATTAAGAAGAAGCAAAAGGATTAAAAAGGTCAAATATTTTGGACCAGATTTCATTATGTTTCTTGTAGAAGAAAAAGGTGAAAGTATATGCAATAAGATACATTATTGCTATAATATGAAATCTGATCCTATTACATTTGAAGAGGCAATGAAATCTTAAGACTCTACTTTTTAGAAAGAAGCAATAAATGATGAAATGGATTCAATAATGGAAAATCAAACTTGGATCTTAATTGATCTTCCACCGGGTTCCAAACCAGTAGGTTGTAAATAAATCTTCAAAAAGAAAATGAAGGTCGATGGAACCATTGATAATTTTAAAAGCAATGTTGGTAGCCAAAGATTTTACATAAAAATAAGGTATTGATTACTTTGATACATATGCTCCAGTAGCAAGAATTGCTACAATTAGACTCTTAATGTCACTTACTTCAATATATAATTTGGTTGTTCACCAAAATATGTTAAAACTGCATTTTTAAATGGTGAATTACAAAAAGAAGTGTACATGGAACAACCGGAAGGATTTGTTGTTCCAGAACAAGAGGATATGGTTTGTAAGCTTGTTAAATCTCTATATGAACTTAAACAAGCACCAAAGCAATGGCACCAAAGTTTAACAAGGTTATTTTAACTAATGGCTATAAAATAAATGAATCTGATAAGTGCATATATAGCAAATTTAAAAATAGAAAAGGTGCCATAATTTGCTTATATGTAGATGACATGCTCATTTTTTGTACAGATTTGGAACAAATGGAAAATACAAAGAAATTCTTGTCAAACAACGTTGCTATAAAGGATATGGATGTAGTAGGTGTTATTCTTGGGATTAAAATAACCCGAGATAAAACATTATAGCTTTATCACAATCACGTTAAATTGAAAAGGTGCTTAAAAAGTTTGATCTTTTCAACTGTATATCAGCATCCACACCCATGGATCCTCAAATAAAATTAGTATCTAATGCTGGTAGGAAAGTTGATCAATTGAAATATGCAAGTATGATTGGTTGTTTTATGTACATAATGACTTGTACAAGACCAAATATTGCATATGTTGTTGGGAAATTGAGTAGGTACACAAATAATCCGAGTAGTTTGCATTGGCAAGCTTTGAATAGAGTATTTAAGTACTTAAAGAAAATTATTAACTATGGATTGTATTATAATGGATATCCTTCAGTTTTAGAAGGGTATTCGCATCCTAGTTGGATTACAAGTTTGGAAGATCATATATCTACTAGTGGATGGATCTTTATACTTAATGGATGAGTCATTTCTTCGGGTTCCAAGAAACAAACATGTATTACTGATTTCACCATGGCAGCATTGCGTTAGCCGCTACATCTAAAGAAGCAAAATGATTAAGAAATTTTATTTATGATATGCCTCTATGGCCCAGTCAATTTCACCTATTTCTATCTGTTGTGATAATGAGGTTACTCTATAGTCAAGTATATAATAGAAAGTCTAGACACATTAGATTAAGACATAGCTATATTCGACAATTAATCTCTGATGGAGTAATCACTATTAATTATGTGAGGTTAAGTGAAAATTAGGGATCCTTTGACAAAAGGTCTTGCTAAAGATATAGTCAACAAGACCTCAAAAGGGGTGAGACTCAAGCCCATTAATTAGAATCACCCATGATGGAAACTCAACTCAACGCTTGGTATAATGTCAAGTCTTGAGTTCTATGAGACAAAGTACATCATTAGTATGTGACTGTTAGCATTATAAATAAATCCATCCTAAGATTAAAGTTCTAGGTACCCGTAATGATAAGGAAAATATGAGTAATGTATTCTTAATGGATCCATAATATAAATATGTTAGAGTGTTATAATTACGAGAAAACTCTTGATGGGATCTACCTATGTGAGTGAAAGTGTAACTGCTTCTAAGAGCTCAAGGGCTTGGCTCTGATAGCACTCATAAAAAGAAGACACAAACACGTGGCCATAATAGTGTCCCTAGATACTATGCATTAACCAATGTTGAAATCATTGTGTGAGATGTGTTCGGTTAATCAAATGGAATAGTTGGTTCAAAGCTTAATCTACCATGCAATTTCAATTAACTTTAACATGTTTTCACTAAATGAAGGTTCAAGTGTAAGACACATTCATTTATGCAAACTGATTTCCAAGAATATCAAAATCTAAAATATTTTGAAAATGTGGGGAGGTTGTTGGAACATTTTCGAATATTTATAGTGTTCTAATAACAATAAATGAAATAGTGTAATTAATCAAAAGTTAAATCTTTTGATTATTGTTTAAGAGTCATATCACTTGATTTTTGACAAAATTATAACTATTCGACAATATTATTTAAATAGTTATAATATTATATGAATAATTATGTGTCTTTTTAAAAATATTATGATTCGGAAAAGACACTTATTGAAATATGTCTTTATGAAGAGACATGAAAATTCTTATAAATAGGAATGAGATTTCATTTGAAAATCACACCAACAAATTCTAATATTCTTTCTATCCTTCCTCCATTCTTTTAATATTATTAGATTATTCTATAAAGAATAGAAACTAAATTTCTTGTTATAAATTGCTCAGTGCTTAGAGGACTATTCTCGTCAGTGCAAAATGTAAATAGTAATTGGCTTTATTGTATCCTCGAGGTTAATTTACTTGAAACTCTTTCGCACATTGAATATAGGTGGGGGTGAATATAACCTTAAAGATAGTGGCTTGATACACGCGTTAGAGCCTTGTCCTATTTCTTCATTTTTTGTTCAAGTTCCGTTCGTGTGTTTGAGATTTTTCTCACTGGAGATTTGTCCTAACACCATAGTGATGCAAAACAACATATTCTCAATTAGATTGGAGCATAAGAGTATGAATATGGATAACTTTTTAGTTACAGTAGCTTCCCATTATATGTATTGACGATTCTTTAGTAAATTAAATATTAACGTATCATCTAAATTTTTTTAAAAATAGATTCACTTCTTTCATTTCAGAATTATACATCGATACTATATCCAATATAAAGCTCAAATTTAATCAAAGATAAATAAATATGTTTGATTATAAGTTGTGCACACACTCTAGCACAATTAATAGGAACAAAATAATAAACACCGAAAACAACATCAAATATAGATCTCATGTTTTTACTGCTTATAAGTTAATCTCCTAGCTTCCTTAAATCTATTGAAAATGAAAAGAAAAATAATGGGCAAGACTTGGAGATGCCAATGTCACATATGCAACATACATATCTTAATAGAAAAATTAGGGTTGGATTAAAGCTAAATGTAAATTAAAGGTAGCAAAAAAGGATAAAAATGTATGAGACAACAGAACATGCAAGAGGTAGTAGCTTCGGATATTATTGGACAAAGGCTTGATAAGGTCGGTGAAAAGCATGTTCCATGAAAGCACCTTCTTTATTTTTTTGATTTTGAATAAATACTGGCCTATATGCAAACGTGAGGTTTATGGCATAAATTAGAAGAATATGACCCCACCTTTGCGGCCATTGTCCTTACTTATTTAAAGGTTTTCTTCCCTTTTTTTCCTTAACCTTAGAATTTGATTTTGGACTCCTTAAAGAATATTTCTACCCATTTGAATTGGTGCCTTTGTGGTCCTCATTTGCATCTTTAAAAGCTTCAAATATCCAAAATTTTGGGCTTTTTTTATTTATTTTGAGGAAAGCAAGCAAAAGTGTCGGCTGTCAAGGCTAATACGATGGTAGATTCTCGACCCATGACAAAGATATGATTAAAAACAATACTATCATATATTAGTTATCAGATTAAAAACAATACTATCATATATTAGTTATCAGATCAATTGTAAATTATATTATTATCATACAATAATAGTCACTGACTGAAAACTCACTGACTTAAGACTCAAATAAGCTTCAGGCCGTCTACCCATGACCTTGTTAAACCCTACCAGATTGATACACACAAGACGTATAGCAAGAGGATAGTTGAAGGGAGCTCATGGTATTGGCTCGTAGGAGTCGAAGTGATTTCGCAATCCCAGCTCGCATACACCCAAGGAATTTGCATAGAGGGGACCGCGAACTCTAGCATGGGACCTGG
This sequence comes from Gossypium arboreum, assembly GCF_025698485.1. Lineage (NCBI taxonomy): Eukaryota > Viridiplantae > Streptophyta > Magnoliopsida > Malvales > Malvaceae > Gossypium > Gossypium arboreum. Next base: position 110,075,474 of record NC_069070.1, on the reverse strand, counting down.
AACGGTACATAATGACTAAAAATTAAATCATGAACAATGATAATATATATAAATATCCAAATATTTCTTTTAATAAGATACAAAAAAATTTCACTCAACACTTATATTTTTAAATAGCCAATTTTACATATAATAACATTGAGAAAGATAATTATAAATTAATATAGAAAAGTTATAATAAATTATTATATTCATCGGCATGAATGATGTAATTAGTACCTTATCATGTTTAATAAAGCTTGTTTTTCTCTTTCATGCAAAAAGGTCATCAAATTCAAAGTTGCTTTTGGGTTCCTATTGCAGAATTTTGGATAATTTACCCAACCAAGATAGCTAAAGAATCCCTTTGAATTTTCTAAAGTTGCTTTATATATGTCAATCCTTTCTTATGTTTACTTAAATTTATCTATATTACAAATCAATTAAATAATAATATGGGTATATTCAAAGTATGTATAAACATTATTTGTCAATAATAGTAAAGTTTAAATTATAGGTTAGGTGATATGATAAGAGTCTTTCTTATCTTAACCAGTAATAGAGAGCTTGATCATCATTTTAGATATGGAGCGGCTTTAAAATTAACGGCTAACGTCTACCCTATTAATGCGCTTATAAAACATAGAAGATAGAATTAATCACTGAACTCGTTTCAATAAATACATTGAGAAATCAAAACAAAAAAAAAAAGAAAAAAACTTAAACCTAGGTAGTTTGCACATAAATTGGAGAAAAAAATTTACCCTACTATATTTTTGCCATTTTTTATCTTTTGTCCACATAAGTAACATATACATAAACCCTAAATCTAAAAAGAAGGATCTTTTGCCAAACAAAACAGGGATTCCTTATCTCAATATTCTAATTTTGGAAGAGCTAAATTAATACCGATTTTCTTTTAAATTAATAAACATTAGCCTCCGATACAGCTAATTACTTGTTGCAAATATGATCATCAGATTGGTTTTTAGTCATTATCCTAACACTTTAAAGCTAATCCATGTGCAGTTGCTAAGGTATAGTCTTGCATATTTTCTTTCGAAAAATTGTTTGTTAACTATAAAATAGGTCAAAAAGGATGTCAAATCTTTGATCGGAATAGGCTTTGGAATCCAAGTCTAGGAGAATTATTCAAAGAATTATATGGTTAATAGAAAAGAATGAATAAAAGGAAAAGTATCAATAAATTATAGGTTGAATTGAGGTTAAGTGACTTCCTTACATCAATTAAAGTGAGAATACAACTTTAAATCTGAAAAAGCACATTTATTAGAGGGGTTTTATTTTAATTAAACTTGAATTAATTTCACTCAAAATACTCTAAATTCATAAAATTAAAAAAAAATATATCATAATGCTTAAAGAAAACTGGATTAAACAATGTTTTACTTACTTTTTTATATCTAATTTTTCTCGTAGTTATGTTTGGTGGGCTTGATGGTGACACAGTGTGAACATTAAAAGAGGGTAATTTGTGTCGTTGAATACTATATATAAAACATTACCATCTTTCTAGAGAGAGTTGAACCTGGACTTCGTACCGAAATAATGAACAATCCTCATCATACTCTAAATGTCCAAATTTCATTTTTATCAAATTCGTTTTATGTTAACCTACATAGAGATATATGTGTATATATATATATCATCATAAGCAAATAAAGAGATACCGTTTCCATTATAAGGTAAGGTTGCCTGGACCTAGACTTAATAGCCGTTTTTCATCACTCACAATTATCCTATTTTTTTTCACAAAGAGTCACATAAGAGTGATCGAAGACAACTCTGCATATGTAACTCCATCATTTAATATATCAGATAAATTTGAAACAAAAACAGCTCAACTAATTATATGGATTTTTTACTGATAACTAAAGGATGTTGTATTTTACTCACACCATGTTGATATTTATCGGGCATACATAAAGAAGTCATATAAAATGATACAATCATGCTTGTTAGTTTTACTTTTACTTGCATGTTTTCTTCTGTCTGTAATGTATGCTTCCATACTGCTTATCAAATAAGCTATTGGGCCTTTAGCAGCTTAAGCTTAGGCACATGTCGTGCGCGTTGGTATTTTTTTTTTTTTTTTGGAACTTAATCAAGTAGGTGTGGGTGAAATGAACATCCCTTGTTGAAAACCCTTTAACCATTGCACATGAGATATGAGCCGATGTAGCTTTGTCCCAGTTCCGAATATTTCTTTTGGGCCTTAAGACATCCAATATGGTCTAACCGAATACGATGTTAATAATATGGACCAAACCCAAACCCTCAAAAACACTTTCTCTTTAGATTGCCTTTTCTTCATGGGCAATTTTATTTTTAAAGGATTTTGCTTGGAAATTTTAAGAAGAATAAAAAGTAAAAATAAAATAAAATAAAATAATAGAAAAATATATTTGATGCACCATTGTTGGTACATGAGTATCCTACACTATCAATGAATAATAACATGATAACTCATGAACATTAAACAAAACAAAAAATTATGAAAGACTAATAATTTTATTTAAACATAAATTAATTATAACTATTACCCTTAAACAGTTGCTAAGAAGCAAAATGTCACAGTGAAGTGACAAGAGAGTGGATACTCTTCCACCATTAAAATAGAAGTTAGTAAACAAGTAGAACACAAAGGAGTTGTTTACATAGTTCGATTTCTTTTTGTCTACAGAGTCTAACTCAATGAAAAATATCCACTCTTTTTAACAATTACAACAAATTATCCTAATCTACCACACCCCATGACAATTTTCCTCACTTTGTACTTTGAAGACTTGATACTCTCACCACTATATTCACCCTATGAATTCAACAAGTAAAATGCAACACCAATGTTTTACTATCAAGATGCATTCATTCAATAATATTCATCACTAGAGCACATTAAGTGCTTAATTTTCTCAATACATTAACCTATACAAGTTTCTCAATGGAGTAGATTATCTCCAGACTTGCTAACATAAGAAGATGTATCATAATCCCACTAAAACAACAATAAGATTAGTTGAATACAATATAATAATAACAAATAGTATAAATATAGACTCTTGGCAGCTAATCAATCAGAGTTACAATCCAATCAAATATCCACTATTCAAGGATTGAGTTGGGTGATCCAATTCGATCCAATCTCCAAAATACATCTTCCAATATGATATGATTTTCAATGATGTGTTAGATATCATCAAAATATTTGGCATTGCCCATAAATACCATTCAATAAATTGCCAACACTTTAAATAGGGAAATTATCATAACACAATTTTAGTGGTGAGGGAGTGAGCACTCTCTTTGACACTTAATTTATCAGTTCCATATTTTAAACAATAACTATTATAAAATAATAATAGTTTTTGAGTTTGGAGTTTAAATTTGGTATTCAAAATTTATATTTTCAAGTTTAAAGTTTACTGTTTAAGATATAATTAATTATTTGTTAATTATGTCTAATTAAAATTATTAATATTTATTTATAAATTCTTTAATATTTTTAATAATAATATATTATATTATTATTTATTAATAATACATCAAACTTAAACCAATAAACCAAATATTCTCACAAAATACTTTATTGTTGCTTTAGGAACACAAAATAAGTACTGGAATGTCATTAGTAATTATCATTGTTGCTTGAGGAACACAAAATAACAGTACTATGGCTCACGGCCGGTCCAGATAAGAGCCAGGGTGTAAAATTGTAATATGTATAAAAAAAAAAAAAGAATTGATTGGTTCACATAATTTATTGGAAATAATAATATTTTAACTATTTAATTTAAAATGATTAATTGAGTCTTAACTCAAGTTGGCACAGTTACTATTATAACATCTGAAAGAATGTAAGATTTTTTTAACAATATTATTAGATTCTAATCATATCTGTTATTTTTAACACAATATTTAGAACTACTCATAGTCCCTCTCCAACCTATAAATAGAAAGATAATGCGCTTTAGCGCACTCGAACACATATCCTCCTGTATTGGCAATAATACTTACGCTAATCGAGCTAAGATTCAATCAGCTCAACGAATGTAAGTTTAAACGTGCTTAAATATGTGTTTTATTGCAATTTAAGAATTTCAAGAGATTTATGTATAGAAATAGTTATTGTATCGTAAATAAAAATTAAAGTTGTTTGAATTGAATTAAGCCGGCCAATCATACTGATTAGAATAAGAAGTGATTGACATATCGATTTAGAGAAAAGCATTGAATCAGTTGATAAAAAATAAGTGAATGGAAACTTACATATCTTAAAATATGGTAAAGGGTAAGAAATTTCCATTGTCATTGTCAAAATTTGGAAGTAGTAAAAAATATCTCATTCAAGATCTTTATTTCTTAAGCAAAAAGCAACTCCATGAAATTCGTGAATCAATTTTCTAAAATGTACCCTACTTTTTTTAAAAATTATTTTTATTTTGTCCTCTACCATAAATAGTTAAAATAATAATTGTGAACCATATGACTTCATCCACCATTTTTTTGACTAAAGATAAAGTCCGAAAAAAAAAGTTAATCATTGATGCTTGATGAAAAACTTATTCTAATAAGATTCTTTCCTACCGCTTACATTAATCACATGTCGATTGCGATGTTAACCAAACACAAGTTTGTTTTATTGTTATATAATATTAAATTAAAAAAAAACCCTAAGATATGGAATTTCCATTATATCCCTTAGTAGGTTGGAATTTCTTCTTAAAGGTAAGTAATTAAGTTCCCAAGAATTAATGAAATTAGTTATAAAATAGGACCAATAAAAAAAATGTAAGTACCATAATTGAGATCTATGGATTATGATATCATGGGGGATATGTGGCAATGGCAGGGTTAGGAATGGTACCTAATAATTGGCTGTACTCTTGAAAGATTGATTGACATTGTGTCACTTAGTCATGTGACTTGTGAAGAAATTTCTTACTATGTACCTTTGTTTGGGGCATTGGACCCTACCAAAATACATATGAAAAATAAATGCTTTCGAGAATAATTCTTCACAAAATGAGGTTTGCTGTTTTGCTAGGTAAACAGCACACTTTGTTAAGCTAATACCCTTATCAAATATGTTTTGTCAAGCAAGAGAGTGTCATTATTACTCGTAATTCACAAATCATGTAATCTTATTTCAACAAGTTTCACCGTATATGTATCATAGAAATCTTTTTCTTAGAAGTTACATGCATTTTGTCCATTTTATTAAAAAAATGAGTAAACTAAAAGTAAATTGATCCATCTCTATTATTTAAAACTAACGTAACTGACAAAATAATATGATAGTTTCACGTGACGCTAACATGCAGAAATTAATTTACTAATTTTTTAAATAAAAATAAAATATAATTTAACTCATAATATAAAAATTTTTACGATATTTTTATCGTATCATCACATACTTATACAAAAAATTTAAAGAAAGTGTTTGGTAATAACTCAGAAATTAGAGGAAGACAGTGGCAAGGAGACTTGCTTTAAAAACAACTGATGAAGGTGGCCATTATTTCATCACTTGAACCATTACAATTGAGTCCAACAACAATTGTTTTTTTATTCTTTTTTCCATATTTGCAAGTGGACAAATGTAACGTTTTGGTTGATCATTAATTAAGCACATTGTGGAGGAAATATATTTTATTTATTTATAAATTAAAAGATAAGTTATCATCATACAATAATTAGATAATGATAATTAAAAAATCAATAAAATCCTTGGAAATCAAAAGCGAAAACAGCACTATGTTAAAAGATTCAAATCGTCAAAACACTTACAAAAGCCGCCAAAATAATATATTAAATCACTTTTCTTAGGAGTAATTAACAATAATAATGCTTTAAATATTTTCATATTTTTTAAAAATATATATACTTTTTCAATTTTTTAATAAAATATTAAATTTTTCTAAATTTATATTTTTATTTTCAATTTTCAATTTTTCAATTTTTCATTTTTTAAATTAAACTTTTCAATTTCTAAACATTAAGCTTTTTTAGCTAATTTTTTTCCTATTTTTGAAATTTTAAATTTTTGAATTTTGAAATAAAAATAAAATTCATTAAAAATTTTGTACAATATATATTTTTGAATTTTTTAATTTTCTAAAATTTAAATATTTTTTATTTTTATAAAATTTAAAATTATATATTATTATGACTTATTAACATTTATATTTTTAAATTATTATTTTTACTTTCTAAGTCAATATAATATAAATAATCTCAAAAAATAAAAATAAAAAGATTGACAAAGCGCATTCTAATAGTGTCAAGTGTTAAGTATAAAAGTGAGACAAAATTGATAAGGTAAATATAATTTGGCGAGTCAAATTAAACATTTATCCTTAATAAAAGATATACTTTTATTTTCTTTTTGTTAGATTTTTTTTACTTATTTTCCTAGGTATATTCCTTGTATAATTCATTAATTACTAATGGGTTAAAGCTTAATTTATTCCTTAAAGTTATACTCACTTACGGGTTTGAAAATTATTTTTAAATATTTAATAAAATGTTGATTAAATCTTAATTTAATTGACATCAATATTATTACATTAATTTGAAGGTGAACACGCTTAAGATTAAATTAATTTCAATTTGAGGACTTAGGAGTAATTTAGGCAATGTATCAAAAAAACATTGACTAAAATTATATATATATATTAAAATTTAATTAACTAAATTAGTTAAAATAATAAAAGTCAAAAATTAAGTGTAATAATATAAATAAAACAGAAGGAGTTTGATATTCTTATATTGCAATATTTGTAAAAATAAAAATGTTTGTGATAATTAGGATGAAATTATTTAGAATTTAGCCTAAGCTTTAATGTCTTATAACATAGTACTGTCATTTTTGTATAAATCGATTTTGACATCCATAAATGTTGGCATTGTGACGTAAATATAAAATAATGACACGTGGGTTGTGATGTTAAACAAACACAAATTTTGTTTTTGCAATTAGAATATTAATTAAAACGCCCTAAGATTTGGAAATGCCATTGCTTTTTATTCTTTTCTACCTTCACATTTCTTCTTATTTTATAATTGTTATATATTTTTAAAGGTAATAAACTAATGAGCTCCCCAAAACACATAACACAAATATAATTAAATTTATATATATATTATTTATTCAATTTTTATAATTACTCGTAAATATGAATAAAAACTTGAATATCTATTCAAGTCTGAATTGCTTGTTCAAGTAACTGATAAAGAGTTTATTTTGGTATTCAAATTCACCTTATAATTTTGATTTTTATATAAAAAATAATTTTAGCGAATTCTAATTTAATTTTTTTATAGATTTGTATATTAGATGGATAATAGGGTTTAATTCATATTCATATATAGAGAGAAAGTAATACTTAAATCATTTGCAAAACTCAATGAATATGAATTTTTTACTTATTTGAATTTGAATAATTCAAAAATGGAAATATTCAACCTATTGTCATAGACTTATCAATTACCTTAAGTTTTTACGAGAGCTAAAGGATTTATAGTATTACCTATTTTGTTTTTATCCTTTGAAGCTACATTCAAATTTTAGGCTAAATTAATTATATATGTCAAAAAATAATAATAAATTGGCCAAATAAGCTTTTTTAAAAAAATTAGGAAAATAGTTTAATTTTAGAGAGAGTGTGTGGGCTGGACACACTTTATGTACAAGTGGCAGGAAAGCGTATCAAGTTGCATGCACTTTCCCTTTAAATCTTATTTTTTGACTTTTTTAATATAATTAATATTTTTTGTTAGATGGTTAAATGTCAATAGTTTTGTCCTTAAGTCTTGGGTTTAATTTTTCTCTCACTCACATTTGTATTTTTTATTTCATATTGTTTTAAGCTTTTTATTATTTTTAATTACTATTTTAATATATCATCTTCTTTGGTTAAATAGTTAAATAATAATGATTTTATTCTTGAAACCTAGGTTCAATTCCTCCTCTTCTAAACACATTTGTAATTTTATTCCAAACTTTTGTTATTTTTAATTAATAAATATATTGTTTTCAATTTTTATTTTTAATTCATATTTTTATTAATATCTCTTTTATTCAGAAAATCAAATAATTATTACAAATATCATTATTTTTAGTAAATATACTTTTTATATGTGTAATATTTATTTTTCAATTCATATAATGAGAAGTAAATTTTAGTATTATATATTTTTATATGTGTATTTAAAATATTTCACATATAAAAATATTTGAAATATCATACCCACAATGTAGATGAAAAACATTAATGATATTTGAAATATTTTACGTATAAAAATAATAATTATATTTGAAATAAGTATTTTATCTTATAATATTAAAATCACTATACCCACAATATACGTGGAGAAAATAAATATTTGACATATAAATATTATAAAGAAAAATCTATCAAAAATTATTTGATGTTTATATTATATATAAGGAAGTTATTAATTTCAAATATTTTAACATACCAATATATATGTAAAATATATATTTTATTATATAATTACATATTTATTATTTGATATTATGAATAAAAGATATATTAATTAAAAGATGAATTAAAAATAAAAATTGAAAACAATATATTTATTAATTAAAAATATGAAATAAAAATTACAAATGTGTTTAAAAGATGAAGAATTAAAACTAGGACTAAATGATAAAGTCATTATTATTTAACCATTTAAGTAAGGAAGTTGATATATTAAAAACATTAATTAAAAATAATAAAAGCTTAAAACAAAAAGAAATAAAAATATAAATGTGAGTGAGAGAGACCTAAGACTCAAGAACAAAACTATTAACATTTAACTATCTAACAAAATAATTAATTATATTTAAAAAGAGAGAGAGATAGAGATTTAAAGAGAAAGCATTGGCCATATTCCTGAAAGATTGTCAGATATTTTTGTCAATCAGCCATGTGAGGTCAGTTCCTAATTTGGACCATTGTTTGGCACACTGGACCCTCTCAAATGGACAAATGTAAACTAAATGCTTTGGCAGGAAATTTCTTATAAAATGATATCTATATTTTCTTCATATTTTCTAGATGTAAGTTTTAGTTAATTCTTTTCTTTTTAATAATATCATCATTTTAATTCTATTTAAAATCATGTATGAATTTTCTACCTATCTAACATATATTAAATTAAATCTATTATCTAACAGAACTTCAATTTAATTGAAAAATAATTAAAAGAATTTTTTATAAAATAAATTATATTATTATGAAAATGTTTTTATTTTTATATAAAATTATTAAAAGTTTACACACAGTCTCACTATGAAATTACTTGTTATCACATGGTATATTTCTATATTGTTTATTTTTAATATTAAGGTAAATTATCTAGTTACTCATCCAACTTTTAGATGTTTTTATTTTAGTCACAAAAAATTTATTGCAATTTTGTAATTTAATTTTTATTGTGCTTTCATTTATTCACCTAAGCATTAAATCCTTAAGATTGTACACGCCAAATCATGTTCATATCATGTTTACACTTTCATTTTGGTTATCGAAAAAAATCTTTTTTAAAGTCTTTATCCAGGTAGAAAAAAATTTAAGGATTAAAGTGAAAATAGGTAGAAGCAAAATAACGCATTAAAAATTTGTCAATTTGTACTTGTTTATCCCATTATCGAAAATTCTAAATTTCTTTTTATTTTTCAATCATGAAATTTTAAATTTTAAAATATCAAAATCAATTACATAAATTGTTGAACAAAATTTATCCCTTGATAATGTCATTTGATTTGTTACTATAATATTAAAATTAATTAATTTAATCTCCTTCTAAATTTTAAAATTTTATTTTATATTTCCAGTTATCCTTAACAAAATCAACTCAAATAACTCAAGTTTAATAATTGTCTATGAAACTTAATTTTCTTTTGATTATATAATCTTAAATCTTCCGTACTTAACTAAAAACAAAGAAAAAATCTTCTTAATTAATTAAATTAAATATTTATTTTTCGTTTGGGTAAAGAAGTGATGAAAACGAGTATAGTTCAGAGGCTAGTGAATAAAGACAATATAAAATAAATAAGGAAAAATTGTTAAACTAAGTCTTATTAGATAATAAGTTTTATATAATAAATTAAAATGTTTTTGAATAAAAGTAAAGTTAAGCAATTTTATAAAATCAAGTTGAAATGGTTTCAATTGAGTCAAACATTTTCAAATATGTTTTAATCATTTTCAAACAAGTTAGAATTGCTCTAGGGCAAAAAAATATCGATTTTTTGTCTAAGTATCAATATTCTACAAGATATCGATACCCCTCTGTTAATCGATATCAAATTTGGAATTTGTAACCTCTGCTAGGTATCAATCTGGTATCAATACTTTTTAGTATCGATAAATCCCTCATGTATCGATATTCCTGCTCCAACAATCACTAAAATCAGCATTAATAACAAAAAATATTGATACGCTTTTAGTAGGTATCAGTACTTGTTGCTGCAGGTGAAGTTAATGACCTGGTATTTCATCCCCAGCGGCTATATTCACTTCTACAACAACTACAACGATTGGAACTCAATTAGAGGGTATAAATATCATCTTCTAAAAGTTTAGCAATAACAAGAGCAATGTGCAAACTTAAAGATAAATCAAAACAACCTAGAGCTTAATTCTTTCATACCTTTTCTTGTAAACACTTGTGAGCTTTCATTGTATTCATTTAGCTCAAGTGTTCTTCTTTGTATTTGTGCTTAATTGGCAAACATCCTGATCTTGTAAGGATTATTTCTTTATTTCTTTATTTGCTTATTTGTTATTCCTTTAGAGAGGGTTAATTCTTAAGGTTTGGGTAGAAATCTTAATGGAGTCGTATATTAAGATTTTGGGGTATAAATCTTAAGAGAGATTGAAAGATTAAACATTATCCTCAAAGGTTGTCAAATTAATGAATTTGGAAAAATCCTTAGTTGTGGTAAGCTAAAATAGTGGAGTAGGTAATTAAGGTCAAACCACTATAAATTCTTGTGTTCTTTCTTGCACAATTTTTATTGCTTCCACCGCAACATCTCAAATGCTAATTCAACTTCTCTATCAGTGTTCTTGAGTTGATCCTTTCGAGCTAACAAAAATCATCTCACACATTAAACAGCAAAATCATCCATAACATTATTAAAAAAAAATCTACAATAAGATCATACTTTACTAAATATATAAAATGGATGTTTAATAAAAAATATACATAAAGTTGTGTTCGTGAAACTTTTAGAGATTTTGTCTTTTTTTCTTTAGTTTATTTGTTATATAAATTCTTTAATATTTAATATTTAACGGTTTTTCTACTTTAAAATTTGTTATACAAAATAGGAAAAGTATTAGGTTATTGGCAATATTTTTTTATTCTACAAGTAACTTTAAAATTGACAATGTCTCTTTTATTTAAATATCTATTTTTAAAAACATTTTACTATATCTTTATACAACACTTGTTAACCCCCTAACCCTACTTGTGGAGTTTAAAAACTCCACTGGCAGTGTACCAAATATTTTCCTAGAAAAATTAATTATATATATTATAATATAATTCATGCACCAGTCGATGCAACCGAATTGGGCGGAACGAGCAAATGCAATCAATATGTGTGGGATCTAGTGCCCTAATTGTAGTATTTTCGTTTGTAAACTTGTATTTTTTTCAAACAGATTTATTTTATAAAATTATTTATGAATTACATTAATACCCTTTGTATATTGTCCTCAATGATTTTTGCATGCAAAGCAAAATGGAAACAAATATTAGCTCACTGGTTATCTAATGTTTAACTAATACTAAGTGATATTACGTGGTCGGATCGTAATACGGAAAGACAACTTATATTAGTAGATGAACCTAAACATGTTCTTAGTTTAATCGGAAATGAGCAAAATGGTTGGAAGGCTAATATATTGTCAATCAAGTCCAATTTGAAAGATGCTTTGTCTTGAGCATCAGAGAGGATGACTCCTAGAAGATGAAGACATAGATGTGACTGATTGGACAGATAGTACATCGAAAGGACCTAAGTAGAATAGATCTTGAATCTGTTTATAGATTTATTCACTTGTGACATTCATAATGTGGTATACCTTAATAATGAATAAATGATGGACTATGTATACATGACTCGTATACTTTAATGTAAGTAAAAGTCTAAGTTCAAATATATAATGAACTGAAAGCTAATGCGCTAGTATACGAGTTTTGCAATATGTAGCATCATTCACAATAGTGGAATTCATAGCCCAAGACATGGGTAACTGATATCCTCACATTGGCAGTACATGATATATGAAAAGTAAATGTGGCCACGGGTCATTTATCTTTGTGATAAATGACTTAATTACTATTTGATTGTAATTGACTTTTTATGAAAGAATATGTAATAGTTACTATGAAATTAAATAGGATCATGTTAGGAGAATGGATTTATCCTAAAAAGATTAAGGATATCGTATGAGGGTAACACACCTTTGACAAGGTCATTGGATGAGCACTGATTGAGTAACTTTCATAATGGTATATTATTAAAAAGAGCTCAGTCTCGATACTACAGTGGAATGACTTTGTGACTAAATGAGTTTATAATTAATAGAGAAAAGGTTGGTGTAGCACCCCGAACCCAGCCCAGACGTTATGGCCGGACCCGACATGCCACATCGAAGCGTTCAAAACATTTTATATTGTTGATCCAGAAAAACCTACTTAGTGTTTTAAAAGATAAATTTCATTATAGGTTAAAGTGAATGGAAGCTGTGCACCAGGTAGGAAACCGGAAAAGAGGTGGTGAGTCCATCGGACTGCTTAAGTACCAAGCTCCTTTCGGATCCAATCCTAGACATGGATACCGCCATTGCCACACCTTAACGTCATGGATATTTCTAGGAAACCGATTTGATTAAGTCATTTTTAGGAAAATTGATTAATTTTGGAAAATACTTTCATTGCGGAAGCTTTGCTTGTTGTCGTGTTATTTTGAAATCAACTATTGTTTTTGAAAACGCGCTCTAAAGCTATCAAATTTCAACAGTTAAAATAAGTAATACCTATCTTAGTAATACATATTAAAACCATTAAAAATAATTAAGCGGCCTTATTACATTTAAAAACCCAAAACTTCAAACGTAAATAAAAGGATGTCCAGTTCACCAGAAGAAAATCAAACTTTCAGAACGGGTGGCCACTCCGAATTCCCTCATAGCTCCAAGCCCACTATGGTTGGGGATTTCCTGCGTGGATGAAAATAAAAGGGGTGAGTTTGGGGAAACTCAGTGTGCAAGGAAAACCCATTCAAAGCCCAAGTCAACTCAAGCCTATTGGGCCTAAGCCCATTCAGGTAACAGTGGTACTGGGCCAGAGCCCTTTTCAGATTACAATAAACTGGGCCTTAGCCCCTTATTTAGATAACAGTATGGCCCATAGGCCCATTTCAAAATACATGCAACATTAATAACATATGCAAGCCCATTTGGGGAGACTACTCAACCCACCAACCACTACACTCTACCCGTACCAGCCATACACTCCATATGGGGATAGCTCAACCCACCCAAATTTAACACTCCACAGATTGCGACCTTGTCGCTCGGTTATCAATAAATTGAGGCAAAGCCTCCAAAGACGTGGACAAGCCACTTTCAGTACTTCCTCCGTCAATATCTCAATCCCATGCATCAGATAATAACAACATGGCATGCAGTAAATAACAACAGTCAAACATGCATTTTGGTCAATTTAACCCTAGGGATATTTCGGTAATTTATCTACTAGGGGTAAAACTGTAAATTTTCCACTTTTAAAGGTATTTTAGTAATTTATCTATTTGAGGGTTTTTCATGCATATTCCTACTCTTCACGTACTAACAGAATCACTACCGAGGGTTCTTACCGAATTGGGCCCGTTGGCCCATCATTCCAATTTTGGCCCATTAAGCCCAAAAATATCAAAGGCACAGAAATCATGCACTTTGTAGCCGGAGATTCAGAATGCTACCTTCTAAAGATCTAAATTTTAAAAATCGCATTTTTCGCAATCTTTATAATTTTTTTTTTGAAAATCTTTGTTTTTGTAAACCCATTCCACAGCCGAGTTGTTACAACCTAGGCTCTGATACCACTAAATGTAGCACCCCGAACCCGGCCCAGACGTTATGGCCGGACCCGACATGCCACATCGAAGCGTTCAAAACATTTTATATTGTTGATCCAGAAAAACCTACTTAGTGTTTTAAAAGATAGATTTCATTATAGGTTAAAGTGAATGGAAGTCATGCACCGTAGTAGAAACCGAAAAAGAGGTGGTGAGTCCATCGAATCGCTAAGTACCAAGCTCCTTCCGGATCCAATCCTAGACATGCATATCGCCATTGCCACACCTTAACGTCATGGATATTTCTAGGAAACCGATTTGATTAAGTCATTTTAGGAAAAGTGATTAATTTTGGAAAATACTTTCATTGCGGAAGCTTTGCTTGTTGTCGTGTTATTTTGAAATCAACTGTCGTTTTTAAAAACGCACCCTAAAGCTATCCAATTTCAACAGTTAAAATAAGTAATACTTATCTTAGTAATACATATTAAAACCATTAAAAATAATTAAGCGGCCTTATTACATTTAAAAACCTAAAACTTCAAACGTAAATAAAAGGATGTCTAGTTCACCAGAAGAAAATCAAACTTTCAGAACGGTGGCCACTCAAATTCCCTCATAGCTCCAAGCCCACTATGGTTGGGGATTTCTGCGTGGATGAAAATAAAAGGGGTGAGTTTGGGAAACTCAGTGTGCAAGGAAAACCCATTCAAAGCCCAAGTCACTTAAGCCTATTAGGCCTAAGCCCATTCAGTAATAACAGTGGTACTGGGCGAGCCTTTTCAGATTACAATAAACCGGGCCTTAGCCCTTATTCAGATAATGATATAGCCCATAGGCCCATTTCAAAATACATGCAACATCAATAACATATGCAAGCCCATTTGGGAGACTACTCAACCCACCAACTGCTACACTCCACCGTACCAGCCATACACTCCATGTGGGATAGCTCAACCCACCCAAATTTAACACTCCACATTCTTGACCTTGTCAGCTCGATTATCAAAGAATTGAGGCAAAGCCTCCAAGATCGTGGACAAGCCACTTTCAAGATTTCCTCCGTCAATATCTCAATCCCATGCATCGATAATAACAACATGGCATGCAAGAAATAACAACGATCAAACATGCATTTAGGTTAATTTAACCCTAGGGATATTTCGGTAATTTATCTACTAGGGGTAAAGCGTAAATTTTCCACTTTTAAAGGTATTTCAGTAATTTATCTATTTTAGGGTTTTCATGCATATTCCTACTTTTCACGTACTAACGTAATCACTACCGAGGGTTCTTATCAATTGGGCCCGCTTGGCCCATCATTCCAATTTTGGCCCATTAAGCCCAAAAATATCGAAGGCACGTAAATCATGCACTTTGTAGTCCAAACATTGCAGCTTACCAAAAACATTAATTGATTTACCTCACGAGCATTCGCTTTTCTCGCAAATCTACAAAATACGGTTTTCGGCATTTCGCTTTTCGACTTTTGCCGATCCGGACTAAGAAAGAGGGTGTTAGTTACACACATTTGCGACGATATCTTGACGAGATCCATACACGAACCGCCTACAATTGGATTACTAATACGTTAATCTAACTATTCAAATACAAACTACGATTAACCCCTTACAATATTCGCCAACCACACCTACAGATCATAGTAAGCTTATAAGAAATCAATAAGCCACTCATTAACAAATTTTGTCAATGTTTACCACATAATCATAATTTCACTGCAAGCTGTCTTCCTGAACAACAGTCACTAAATTATTTATAACTGGAGCTATGAAACTCCAAATCAAGTTCCGTTAATTTTCCTGAAAATAGACTCATATATCTTCTATCCATAAAATTTTCAGAATTTTTGGTTTATCCAATCAATACCAGATTTTTCTCAAATTTTCCCATGTTTCACTGTTTGACTAATCTGACCACTCTTCATTACGAATAAAATTTCTCATTGTACAGAATTCAAAATATGTTTTTGTTTATTTCATTAGAAACTAGACTCAATAAGCTTTAATTACATAATTTATTCAGCTTCTAATTCATCTCCCACAATTTATGGTGATTTTCCAAAGTCACGTTACTGCTGCTGTCCCAAGCAGATTTATTACCAAATTCACTCTTTCACACATAACTTGCATGCATGTTATTTAAACATGTATATCACCAATCAATCATCACATATCTATGATTTTAATTAAGTATAATCTCCATTTCATCATTTTAAAGCACAACATGTTAGCCGATTTTTCCCTTAGCATCTAAGGCACATGCATGCTCATTTGTTTGGCTCAACTTCACCTATCTTCCATTTTTCATCAAAAGAACATGAAACAACAACCATTTCCTTCATTTTAATTCATTACTAAATGCTCACAACACAACTAAAAACCAAAATATGCTTCAAGAGTTAAGGTAGAATCAAGAAGAACTCATGAACATCAAAATAGAAGCAAACTACTATGAACTTACCTTCAATTTTCTTCCCCAAGTGACCGAACATTCAAGAGCTTTCTCCTCTCCTTTCTCTTCTCTAACTTTAGGCTATGATGAACAAAGATGGACAAAACTTTGTTCTTTTCACCCCTTTTTCTTTTAATAAAATTTCATATTTCATCCATTTAATTCTTTAATACAAAAGACATGAAATTCCCATCATGGAACATTTACCTAACCCATTATCATGAAACATTTACCTAACCCATTATCATGGAACATTTACCTAACCTATTATCAATTTGTATCAATTTGTACCATAAATTATGGATATCAAGTGCACATTTTGTCTACAACAACATGATGGCTGGCCACTTCATGTAAAATGGGAGGTTTGTCATGCAAATCCTCCTATTTTGCACTCCTATTTATTTGGCCACTTCAATTTAGCCTATAGCATTTTCAAACATTTTCACATAGGTTCTATTTCATAATTTCACCCCTTTTTCTTATGGAACAAAAATTAACTAAAATTGCCGGGTTCTATCTTAAGCTTGGGCCTTCTAGAGGCCCACTAACATAATTAAACCTATGCCAACATTCACAGAATTCCCGAAAATTGGGGCGTTACAACTCTACCCTCCTTAAAGAAATTTCGTCCTCGAAATTTACCTGATCCAACTAGTTGAGGGTATTGTTGACGCATAGTCTCTTCTGATTCCCAAGTAGCTTCTTCCCTTCCATGATTACGCCAAAGTACTTTCACTAACGGGACAGATTTCCTTCTGAGAACCTTAACATCTCGAGCCAAAATTTGCATAGGCTCCTCCTCAAAGGTCAAATCAGTGTGAACTTCAATTTCTGCAACTGGCAGGACATGAGCAGGGTCAGCACGATAACGCCTTAACATGGAGATGTGAAAAACATCGTGAATCCTGTCTAACTCTGAGGCAATTCCAATCGATAAGCCATCGGGCCTACTCGCTTCAAAACCCGATAAGGCCCAATGAACCGCGGACTCAACTTGCCCTTCTTCGAACCTTAATATCTTCTTCCAAGGAGAAACCTTTAAGAAGACCATATCACTTACTGAGTACTCAATCTCCTTACGCTTCAAATCTGCATACGACTTTTGCTTATCAGATACTTCTTTTAACCAGTCCCTAATTATTCTGACCTTATCCTCAGTATCAGCTACCAACTCTGGTCCAAGAACTTGTCGCTCTCCTAGTTCGGTCCAACAACTAGGTGTACGACACTTTTGTCCATACAGTGCTTCAAACGGTGCCATTCGAATACTCGCCTGGTAATTGTTATTGTACGCAAATTCTGCCAATGGCAAGTAATCCTCCCAACTACCTCGAAAGTCAATCACGCATCCCCTCAACATGTCCTCTAAAATCTGAATAACCCTTTCCGATTGACCATCAGTCTAGGGATGGAAAGCCATACTAAAATTCAATCGCGTCCCCAACACCTCATGCAACCTTTGCCAAAACCGATATGTAAATCTGGGATCCCGATCAGAAATAATTGAAACTGGGACTCTATGAAGTTGCACAATCTCCACCACATACAACTTGGCTAACTTTTGAAGTGAAAAGTCAGTACGAATAGGTATAAAATGGGTCGATTTGGTCAACCTATCCACAATCACCCACACTGAGTCTTTCTTTGATGGTGTCAAGGGCAGCCCACTCACAAAGTCCATGGTTACACTCTCCCACTTCCAAAGTGGTATCTTTACTGACTGTAACAGTCCAGAGGGTAATTGATGCTCAGCTTTCACTTGCTAGCATGTCAGACATTTCCCTACAAACTCACATTACTTCGCTTTAAGTCCGTGCCACCAAGACAATTCTCATAAGTCGTGATACAACTTGTTCCCTCCAGGGTGCATGGCACAAAGTCCTCCATGAGCTTCCTTCAATATTGTCTGCCTCAAATCAGAGTCCCTCGGAACACAAATTCTTCCTCGGAAACACAGAACTCCATCACCATTTAAACCGAACTCAGAAGTTTCCCCTTCCTTAACTTGTTGAAAACGAGCGACCAAAGACTCATCGTTCAACTACTTTTCCTTAATCTAATCCACCCAGGTTGGCCTCACTTGCAACTCAGCCAACAGACTTCCATCATCATACAGACTCAGACGAGCAAACATTGCTCTCAGATCAGATACAGTTCTACGACTTAGAGCATCGGCTACCACATTAGCCTTGCCTGGGTGATACTTGATCGAACAGTCATAATCGTTAAGCAACTCAATCCATCTCCTTTGCCTAAGGTTCAGCTCCTTCTGAGTCAACAAATATTTAAGACTCTTATGGTCAGTGTATATAATACACCTTTCTCCGTACAAGTAATGTCTCCAAATCTTAAGTGCAAATATCACTGCTGCCAACTCTAAATCATGAGTAAAATAGTTTCCCTCATGAGGCTTAAGCTATCGTGATGCATATGTAACCACCATACCCTCTTGCATTAACACGCAGCCCAAACCCACGTGTGATGCGTCACTGTACACAGTAAAATCATTCCCAGACTCTGGCTAAATTAACACAGGTGCTTCAGTCAGAACTTTCTTCAACTTCTCAAAAGCTTCCTGCTGGGTCTCAGTCCATACAAACGGTACCCCTTTCCTTGTAAGTTTTGTCAGAGGTGCTGCCATCACAGAAAAACCTTCCACAAACCTTCTGTAGTATCCTGCCAACCCTAGGAAACTTCGAATTTCCGACACCGTCCTATGTGGCTTCCACTCCAAAATTGCTTCAATCTTTCGAGGCTCCACCTTAATCCCTTCGGCAGAGACCACATGTCCTAAGAAGGTTACCTCCCTCAACCAAAATTCACACTTGCTGAACTTCGCAAAGAGTTCCTTCTCCCTTAACAGTCGCAGCACTATATGGAAATGCTCATCATGTTTCGCTTCAGTTTCAGAATATACCAGGATATCATCAATAAAGACGACTACGAAATGATCTAAAAATGGTTGGAACACGCGATTCATCAGATCCATAAATGCTGCAAGAGCGTTCGTCAATCCAAATGGCATAACCAGAAACTCGTAATGACCATACCGAGTCCTGAATGCTGTCTTATGGATATCCACTTCCTTTACCCTTAACTGATGGTATCCAGATCGAAGGTCAATCTTGGAAAATACCGAAGCTCCTCTAAGTTGGTCAAATAAATCATCAATCCTTGGCAGTGGATACTTATTTTTAATCGTCAGTTTGTTCAACTGGTGATAATCAATGCACATCCGCATCGTACCATCCTTCTTTTTCACGAATAGCACTGGTGCTCCCTATGGAGACACGCTTGGCCTAATGAAGCCCCTATCCAACAACTCTTGAATTTGAGCCTTTAACTCCACTAACTCCTTCGGTGCCATTCTATATGGTGCGATAGACACTGGTGCCGTTCCAGGCAATAAGTCGATTCCAAACTCCACTTTTCGGTTCGGAGGCAATCCTGGAAGCTCCTCCAGAAAAACATCTTGGAACTCCTTTACAGTCCTAACCTTATCCACTGTCAGTCCCTCCTCTTCTGACTGACTTACAAATGCCAAATAGACCTCACAACCTTTCCGAATCCACTTTTCGGCTCTTAATGCCGACACCACATTGGACAAATAATCCCTTCGCTCACCTATCACCATAACCTCCTCATCCTTTGTGGTCCTTAACACCATTCGTTTAGTAGCACAATCCAGAGTCGCTTTATGCTTAACAAGCCAGTCCATTCCGAAAATGAGATCAAACTCTCCGAACGGTAACTCCATCAGATCTCTAGGGAAAATCCTACCTTGAGTTTCTAAGGGTACATCTCTATACAGTTTGTCTACCCTAACCGAGTGACTCAAATGACTTAGTACAGATACCCCACTCACAATCTCCTCAGAGCAGTCCAAGTTGTCTATAATCCGTTCTGTGGCCTCTAACCAATATTCCGCCACATTCGGGGCTATACCAGATACGCCCCTAAAGATCTCCGCTCCGTTAGCCCGAAGTCGTTCAAAAATAGATCCCCAAACTCTATTGCCCGTACTTGCCCCGGCAACCCTTTCCAGAATACGAAGCATTGCCTATGACAGGGCATCATACTCGGCAGCCCGATCATACGGCCCATTCTCATTCGCCGGTGGTGGTCGTACTACTCTAGTGGGTATGTGTTCAGAAGACGAAGATCCAGCTTGAGTACTACCTCGGCCTCGACCACGGTCTCTTCCCTGAGTAGCTCTCGTACTTATACCGATTTATCTTGATTACGAATTTTTATGCATTAATTCAATATTCCAGTGTTTATTACAGATGTTTTATGAATCAGACAGTAATTCAAAGTTTGTTTTCGCAGAATCAAGTCTAGCTACGATTTCATCTCTTATCGATTTTCCTATGGTTTCAGATCACCCTATCTAGAGTATCCTAGCAGGATTTCAGTACATACAAATAATTCAGAAAAATATTCAGAAGAGTTCAGAGTAATACTTACAGACTTGAGCCGGAGATTCAGAATGCTACCTTCTAAAGATCTAAATTTTAAAAATCGCATTTTTCGTAATCTTTATAATTTTTTTTTGAAAATCTTTGTTTTTGTAAACCCATTCCACAGCCGAGTTGTTACAACCTAGGCTCTGATACCACTAAATGTAGCACCCCGAACTCGGCCCAGACGTTATGGTCGGACCCGATATGCCACATCGAAGCGTTCAAAACATTTTATATTGTTGATCCAGAAAAACCTACTTAGTGTTTTAAAAGATAGATTTCATTATAGGTTAAAGTGAATGGAAGCTGTGCACCAGGTAGGAAACCGAAAAAGAGGTGGTGAGTCCATCGAACTGCTTAAGTACCAAGCTCCTTCCGGATCCAATCCTAGACATGCATATCGCCATTGCCACACCTTAACGTCATGGATATTTCTAGGAAACCGATTTGATTAAGTCATTTTTAGGAAAAGTGATTAATTTTGGAAAATACTTTCATTGCGGAAGCTTTGCTTGTTGTCGTGTTATTTTGAAATCAACTGTTGTTTTTAAAAACGCGCCCTAAAGCTATCCAATTTCAACAGTTAAAATAAGTAATACTTATCTTAGTAATACATATTAAAACCATTAAAATTAATTAAGCGGCCTTATTACATTTAAAAACCTAAAACTTCAAACGTAAATAAAAGGATGTCTAGTTCACCAGAAGAAAATCAAACTTTCGAGCGGTGGCCACTCCGAATTCCCTCATAGCTCCAAGCCCACTATGGTTGGGGATTTCTGCGTGGATGAAAATAAAAGGGTGAGTTTGGGGAAACTCGATGTGCAAGGAAAACCCATTCAAAGCCCAAGTCACTCAAGCCTATTAGGCCTAAGCCCATTCAGTAATATGAGTGCGGCGAGCCTTTTGATTACAATAAACGGGCCTTAGCCCTTATTCAGATAACATGATGGCCCATAGGCCCATTTCAAAATACATGCAACATCAATAACATATGCAAGCCCATTTGGGAGACTACTCAACCCACCAACCGCTACACTCCACCCGTACCAGCCATACACTCCATGTGGGATAGCTCAACCCACCCAAATTTCAACACTCCACAGCTTGCAACCTTGCTTTGCTCGGCTATCAATAAATCGAGGCAAAGCCTCCAGTACGTGGACAAGCCACTTTCAGTACTTCCTCCGTCAATATCTCAATCCCATGATTCAGATAATAACAACATGGCATGCAGTAAATAACAACAGTCAAACATGCATTTAGGTTAATTTAACCCTAGGGATATTTCGGTAATTTATCTACTAGGGGTAAAACTGTAAATTTTCCACTTTTAAAGGTATTTCAATAATTTATCTATTTTAGGGTTTTTCATGCATATTCCTACTTTTCACGCATTAAACAGAATCACTACCGGGGTTCTTATCAATTGGGCCCGTTGGCCCATCATTCCAATTTTGGCCCATTAAGCCCAAAAATATCAAAGGCACAGAAATCATGCACTTTGTAGTCCAAACATTGCAGCTTACCAAAAACATTAATTGATTTACCTCACGAGCATTCGCACACTCGCAAATCTACAAAATACCGGTTTTCGCATTTCGCTTTTCGACTTTTGCCGATCCGGACTAAGAAAGAGGGTGTTAGTTACACACTGCTTTGCGACGATATCTTGACGAGATCCACACACGAACCGCCTACAATTGGATTACTAACACGTTAATCTAACTATTCAAATACAAACTACGTATTAACCCCTTACAATATTCGGCCAACCACACCTACAGATCATAGTAAGCTTATAAGAAATCAATAAGCAACTCATTAACAAATTTTTGTCAATGTTTACCACATAATCATAATTTCACTGCAAGCTGTCTTCCTGAACAACAGTCACTAAATTATTTATAACTGGAGCTATGAAACTCCAAATCAAGTTCCGTTAATTTTCCCTGAAAATAGACTCATATATCTTCTATCCATAAAATTTTCAGAATTTTTGGTTTATCCAATCAATACCAGATTTTTCTCAAATTTTCCCATGTTTCACTGTTTGACTAATCTGACCACTCTTCATTACGAATAAAATTTCTAATTGTACAGAATTCAAAATATGTTCTTGTTTATTTCATTAGAAACTAGACTCAATAAGCTTTAATTACATAATTTATTCAGCTTCTAATTCATCTCCCACAATTTATGGTGATTTTCCAAAGTCACGTTACTGCTGCTGTCCCAAGCAGATTTATTACCAAATTCACTCTTTCACACATAACTTGCATGCATGTTATTTAAACATGTATATCACCAATCAATCATCACATATCTATGATTTTAATTAAGTATAATCTCCATTTCATCATTTTAAAGCACAACATGTTAGCCGATTTTTCCCCTTAGCATCTAAGGCACATGCATGCTCATTTGTTTGGCTCAACTTCACCTATCTTCCATTTTTCATCAAAAGAACATGAAACAACAACCATTTCCTTCATTTTAATTCATTACTAAATGCTCACAACACAACTAAAAACCAAAATATGCTTCAAGAGTTAAGGTAGAATCAAGAAGAACTCATGAACATCAAAATAGAAGCAAACTACTATGAACTTACCTTCAATTTTCTTCCCCAAGTGACCGAACATTCAAGAGCTTTCTCCTCTCCTTTCTCTTCTCTAATCTTAGGCTATGATGAACAAAGATGGACAAAACTTTGTTCTTTTCACCCCTTTTTCTTTTAATAAAATTTCATATTTCATCCATTTAATTCTTTAATACAAAAGACATGAAATTCCCATCATGGAACATTTACCTAACCCATTATCATGAAACATTTACCTAACCCATTATCATGGAACATTTACCTAACCTATTATCAATTTGTATCAATTTGTACCATAAATTATGGATATCAAGTGCACATTTTGTCTACAACAACATGATGGCTGGCCACTTCATGTAAAATGGGAGGTTTGTCATGCAAATCCTCCTATTTTGCACTCCTATTTATTTGGCCACTTCAATTTAGCCTATAGCATTTTCAAACATTTTCACATAGGTTCTATTTCATAATTTCACCCCCTTTTTCTTATGGAACAAATAACTAAAATTGTCGGGTTCTATCTTAAGCTTGGGCCTTCTAGAGGCCTATTAACATAATTAAACCTATGCCAACATTCACAGAATTCCCGAAAATTGGGGCATTACAGTTGGAACTTGATTATAAATCATTTGAGCTCTACTTACATGTGTCCACTCGGTCCATCTGTTAGCTCGCTAAAACCATAAATGAATTGCATGTTAAATCAAATGAACAAAAATATAAAAAAATGATAAAGTTAGAGAAATGCATTACATTCAAAATGAATATGGTTTTCACTAAGTATGGAAATGACTTGAGAATTAATTTAAGTTATTTAAATTATTATTTAATTAAATAATTGAACTTCAAAATGGAATTAAACTAATTGGCCATGGTGAATCCGTTGAATATAGAAATTAAATATATTTTTCTTATAGATTCTTTTACGGTAAAGTTTTCATCACTTAAACAAAATTAGAATTGGGTTGAGAAAATTATTTAATTGGAAAATTAATTTATTTAAATTAATAAATAATATTTATTTTAGAAAATAGAAAAACATGTTTAGGGTTGGATTAAATTATAAAATGTTTGGTTATTGTCTAGGAAACATATATATAATTGGACTCGATACAGAAAAGGCCTCAAACTCCTCATATTAAGTATGAGGGGCGGCAACCCTAGTATTGTTAATTAAGGTTAGTCGCCCATCTTTCCTAGTTCAATTAGGAGATCAGTTTTTCTATTAAATAAGTATTATTTGTATTCTACTAATTTAACTAGGTTTCACTTCGTCTCCCTATAAATAGTTGGCACCGGTAGGGCAAAAACATACAACAAGATATATACAACTTTGAAATGTTGTTTATTCGACCCGAAAATAATAAGAATTTATTTCTAAGTATAAATTCTATTTTCTGGGAATAACAATTTTATCAGTTTCTATAAGAGAGATTTATTTTCTACGGAAAGTATGACAATTATTTATAGTTTTGTGTTTGATTCGAAATTGTTCGAGTTCACACTTGAAGCGATTCATGGTACGAGAATGACAGATAAGGTCATTTGATTGAAAGTCGAGAACGTCTAGGATCCATCTCGCTCAAAATATACGTATTTTTTTGGGAAAAGTATCACATCTCGAAAATCAAGTTAGTATAATTGGGGGTTAGTGAATCAGAAATTATAATTAGGTTAGATAATTAAATAATTAAGAATAGTTAAATAATATATTAAAATAATTAGAATTAAAAATTTTAGGTTAAGAAATTAAAATTAAGTGTTCGAGAATTAATTTGGTTAAAACCGATTTTAAAATGAGACTTGATTTGAAAATAATTTTGAAATTGGCTTTAATTGAAAACCAAGGGCCAACTTGGAAAAGGAAGAAAACTGTAAGTGGTCAAAGGGGAAAATGCCTAATTTTTTAAAATCTAGTTGGCTATTTAAAACCACCCACGTTTCTTCCCTCTCATTCTTCGTCTCTTCAAAAATTTTGCCAAACACTAATTCTTGTTTTTTCTCCAGAAATTAGTTCATCTTTTTTATTTCTAAGCTCTTCAAACACTAAATATCCTTTCAATTTCAAAGAATCCTTATGATTTCATCCTCAATTTCTCTAAAGTTCTTGACCTGTTCATTAGCTTTATAGCTCATCGCTTTTGTAAAATTGAGGTAAAATTTTCACTTTTCATTATTAAACTAAGTGAGTTAGCTTTTTAAATTGAGTTTTAATCAATTAATTCATGATTCCAATATATCCTTTGATTTAAAGTTGATTTCAAGCTTGAAAATGGTGGATCCCATTTTATTGAGTTAAAGTATTGTTTCAAAGTTCTTTTCAATTTATTTTGATCATATTAAGAGGTTTTTAATCCTAAGTTAACAATTCTTTAAGTAATTTTGATAGAATTGAATAATCTCTTCACTTTATAACTCTTTTGGCTTAATTTTTTTCGAAGAAATGAGATCCACAAAATTTGACTAAATTGAAGGTTTAAACATGTAATTATATCATATTAGGGAAGATTAGGATCGAAATTAAGGTTTAGAAATAAAATTTGAGTGGTGAAATCATATTTTCGACAAAACTAGTTAAGTTTTCGGTATAACTCTTTTGGCTTAATTTTTTTCGAAGAAATGAGATCCACAAAATTTGACTAAATTGAAGGTTTAAACATGTAATTATATCATATTAGGGAATATTAGGATCGAAATTAAGGTTTAGAAATAAAATTTGAGTGGTGAAATCGTATTTTCGACAAAACTAGTTAAGTTTTCGGTATAGAGATCTAGAGGCTTTGATTTGTAATTTTAGAGTGATTTAATCTTATTTGTTACTGTTTGCAATGCCTTTGTATTGTGTTTGATGTGTATGTAAAGTGTCAACTCATTTGGGAGCCTCAACAAGCAAGGATAAAGGCAAACAAAAGCTCATTTGAGCTTGTTGTGGAAGCTAGTTGCTAAGGTAAGTGATCTTGTGTGCTATAGTTAATGCACAAAATCGTGAGTTAAAGGGGCCTTAGGTGATCAAATCATCTAATCTAAGTCTTTGAAGTAAGTTTTCCTATTTTATCTTTGTTAATCTATAAACAAGCTTACTTGTGTTATATTATGCTAAAGTGTGTGATGTGCATATATGTATTGGATATATGGTTGAATATGCCTTGTGGATAGCTGGTATTATGCACACATCTCTGATATGAAAGTAAATTTGGTTCAATGAGCAAAGTGTTAGCACTTTTAGTGCAATATGTGAACATATGTAAAACATTGGATATAGTTGGAATGCCATAGGATTTGAGTACTCATTTATATGTTTTGTTATTTGGACAAGTGGAGGGATAAGGGAATGTACAACAGTGGTCCATTCATGGGACATGTTGGTGTGTTGGAGAGTTTTAGCTTTATGCTACACTTACTTGGGACATGTAAACTCACTTGAGTCATGGTGTAATAGAGATTCGAGTATCCAATAAGAGCCATTGTTATGCATTTTCATCTGCACAAGTTGCCAATGTATCAATTGATATGATATTTGATGATGTTATGTCATAAGTTTATTTAGCATGCTTGCTTTAACTCTTATGTAACACCCCTAACCCATATCTATCGTCGGAATTGGGTTACAGAGCATTATCGAAATTTATAGATCAAACAGATAAAAATTTCAAGCATTTCATATACTATAATATTCAGATTAGAAACCAATCAATTTCATACATACTATCCCTTATTCGAACCCTCGTGGCCCAAAATACGCGTTAGAAATAAGTCGGGACTAATTCAGAAACTCAGAAAAATTTTCAAAGCTATAGGGTTCACACGGCCGTGTGGTCAAGCCGTGTGACTCACACGGTCAGGAGACACGCCTGTGTCTCAGGCCATATGTGTATTCAAAATAGGGACATACAATCGTGTCTCAACCCTTGTCTATACCTGTGCAACTCCTGACTTGGGTCACACGGCCAAGCCACACGCCCGTGTGCTAGACCGTGTGCCCTTTCGAAATGGCCTCGCACGCCTACGTGCTAGCCGTGTGTCTCACATGGTCTAATCACACGCTCGTATGTCTGGCCGTGTGGACTCAAAATGAACCTTAAACAACAAGTTTACCATTCCCTGCAAGCTTGGACAATAAGCAACTAAAAAATCATTCATTTAACCAATTCAAAACACGAGCAAACACATTATATCAAAACAATCATCCTAGGTGTCTAACCAATGTACCCTCATTGGTACCTCATTTATATAATCAAAACATATCATTAAAGCATCATTCAAATCCAAATTATAAACTTGCCAAACTTAATCTATTTTGCCTAGTTCATAAGCACTTAAACACTAACTTAAATTCACATGCACATATTTAGATTTGGTTCAACTTATCATGCCATAATTTGGCTTAAAAAACAAATACATGTTTATATATATATACCAAAACAATATTAAACTTATAACCTTATTTACAATCAATCTACAAAATAACTATTATTTAGACACCCTAGGTACATGCCAACACAAAAGATAGATATCACCACATTTAAGTTCGGGACCGTTGTTGGATACTGAATCGACGATCAAATTAAGTACCCAACCTACGCACGGAAAACAAAACCATACGCTGAGTATAAACTTAGTGGTATTTCTATAATCCGAATAATTAAAGATAAGATAATATAATATGCACATATTAATTATAAGCACAATTGAATATTTAAAGCCACATTTATTCATACAATGGCATTAGACATGCAATACTCAATTCATGAATACATCATTATATACCATACTCAATTTTCATCACTTGTTATATAATAGCTTTTCATAATTTGTTCCACATATAATTTAAACAATGGCACTATCCATTCCATATTCACTTCATGAGTATATAACTCATGTATTCCATGTATTTACAATATATTTCACATTCTATTTTCAATTCACTATATCAATTCCATTTCTCATACCATGCTATTTCAATATCAATTATAAAACTTTATTATTTATTTGCCCCTATTAGTACGACTTGGGCTCGGACAGATACACGGATATAACCAAAACACACCAGTTTGGCATCTAGTGCCTCATCGGATAATTCGAAGTAATAGATTAACACCTAGTGTCTCATCGGCTAAACCAAAGTAAATTAGCACCCAATGCCTCATCGAATTAATCCAAAGTAGTAAATTGACACCTAGTGTCTCATCGCCCCGAAGTCGAAGAAATCCCTGAACTCTTCCAATCTTATGGCATGTTATCTATATCCAACTCAGCCCGATACAGTTAATAGGGTTACATTTTTTTTTCAAATATAACCAATATCCAATATCAAATTTTCATATAATCACATTATCACATATATACATATGAATCCAATTCAATTCATATAAATTCAATAAATTTATCACATTCCGAATCAATCCATTTCAATTATAAAACACAATAGTTCTCACCTCCAATACTTACGATTTACAAGAAATCAAAATGCAATAATTTTACATCAATATACTCTTTCCCCTTTTTAGTCGAGGATTCTGGTACGACGTTAGCTACGGAATTAAAACAATTAAAATTCATCAATATAGCACAATTCAATTTCATATTAAATATTTAAATATTGACTCAATATTTGCCTAAATTTCAATTTAGTCCCTAAACCGAGACTAATTTTTATTCTTCACAATTAATCTTATATTTTTACAAAAATTTCACTTTAATCTAAATTTACCTCCCTATTTTCACTTAAACTCCTAAATTTTGAATTTTCCATAATTTAGTCCCTATTACTCAAAATTTACAATTTATTCTACAATTTAATCCTTTTTCACTTCTAATTTAGAAATCTATCAATTTAGTCCCTAATACTAAAATTATTCAACACTAACAACATCTAAAAACTCAATAATTTCTAAAATTTTGACATGGGTTGGGTAGTATTTAATACCGGGATTCCAAAAACATAAAAATTATAAGAAAAAGGGACTAAATTGACTAACCAATTTAACTTGAAAATTTTTGAAGCCCTTAGGTCAAAAATCGCTTCTTTCATTCTTTCTCTTTTCTTTTTTATTTTGATTTTACTTTTGTCTTTCTTTATTTCTTTTACTTATTTACCTATTGGTTTTATTATTATAATATAATATATATACTTAATACTTAAGAGAACTTTAATTATTATAATATATACATATAATAAATTTACAAATATCTTATCTAATGCAATCCCACTAAAGAAACAATGGTAAAATTTCTTCTTTAGTCCCTTTAATTATTCTTTAATCTATAATTCAACTTTCACCCTATATGTAATTTAGTCATTTTACCTATTTACTCTTAATTCATGCAAATTTACCTAACCAAAACCTAATTAACCACACAACTAACTTCGTAAATATTTCTAATAAATATTTACGAGTCTAATTTATGAAAATGAAGTCTCAAAAATACATTTTTCGGCACCCGTAACTATCGAGTCGTTACATCTTGTGTTTATAAATTATTGTAGCATCTTGAGTACTCACTGAACTTGGCTAAGCTCACACTCTTTTGTGTCTATTTTTACAAAGAAATAGCTTTTGTGGAGTGTTTAAGTGGGCAAGTTTGAGATCCAAAAGCAAAGGCATCTCGATTATACATGTGAAATGGTTTTGGTTAATAAGGGATGTCAATATGAGTTTATATTAAGGGATTAGAATTTGGATTTGTTTTGGTTTGTAAATGGACTTTCCATATGGACTGTTTAAGGACTTTTATAACTATTTTGTAGATGTTTAATTGTTTGGATGACTGCTTGAAGTATGTTAGATGAATGCTTAGTTAAATTATTGAATAATATGCATGTGATTTATTGATTTGCGGTTAAAATGGCTTAAATGATATGTTGAGGGCTTGGAAAGATGCAAAATGACCAATGGCAAGGTATGTACCTTTATTGCACTTTAAATTACCTTATATGCAAATTTGTTGTGTTAAGTAAATTGGTTTGAAACTTTAGAAAAGCATGTTAGCTTAGGTGATTGATTTGGATGCCAAAGCATGTTAATGTGTGACCTTTTATGTTTGAGCATGATTAATATGATTTAAGTATGCTATATGATATGTTAGAATAGGGAAAATGGCATGAAACCGTGAATTGGTATGTGCATTTAAGTGTTAAAGTGTTATATGTAAGTGCTGAAATTTTTCTGCAATTTTTCCAGTCGTGTCACGACAAGACCTATAGGATGTCACAACGATGGCTTGATTTCACGATGTGAAAATTGCGTGGTCACGACAAGATTTTCAGAGTGTTTTGGGCATATTTTGAAATTGTTGCAAACAAGTCCAAATTTTTACATAATAGAATTGGAGGCCTTAAACACCAAAAAATGCTTTAAAAATTTACATGACATGGATTTAAAAATTGAATTTCAATATGTTAACTTCAATTTATTAAAATGGTTTATCTAATATTTTGTAAAATTTACGTTTTAGTCCTTAAATTTGGTTTTGAAATTAAGAGTTTCAAAGGTCACTTTAAGTTGAAATTTTCACAAATGGTTTAAAATAGAATGCCCAAGACACTTGTTAGATTACTTTTATGATTTATATGTTTTTCGCCAATGATGTACAAAATGACAATTTTACCTCTACTATAAAATTGCTAATTTGTGTTAATCGAAGCATGATTTAGGCTTGCATGACTAGAAATACTTGATTAAGCATGGTTTGATGGTGTGATGGTTGATTTTATGGTATGTTTGGATTACCAATAAGGAGAGTCACATAAGTGGCTAATGTGATGTTCTGAATTCGAGTCAATTCGTTTCGGCTAGGTTTGGGGCACCACAAAAATTTTATTGCTATAAATATCAGAAACTAACTCGGTTTTCAAAATTTTATTTTTCTGTTGTGCAAAAAAAACTATAACAACCCGTTTTTAGTCAAAACAAAACAGTGGTTTTGGGACAACAAATCTGAGTTCAAAATAATAATTTTATTATTATTTTAATGCCTACAGCATGATAGTATGATTTTATGAAATTTTTGTTAAGAAATTTTATCATTTGAATGCTTAATTTGATAAAAAGGATTAAATCGCATAAAGTGTAAAACTTGTGTTCTATTAGCTAAAGGTGTCTAATAGCTATGAAATATTAAAGTAAAGGTCCTTAAGTATTAATTATCCCATAATTAAGTTAGTGGAAGTTATTGGCCTGGTATAAGTGAAAATTTTGATATTTTTAAAGGCTATAAAAGTAATTGGGTAAATTATGTTATAATTAAATAAAACAAAAACAAAAAATTGAATTCATTCATCTTCCTTAGCCAAAATAAGAAAGAAGAGAAGCCATTGTTAGGGCTTTATAATCGGCCAAGCTTCCTAGCTCAATTGGTGAGTGTATTTTATCCCATTTTTAATGATTTTTATGTTTTTGAGATCGTTACAGCTTAGTCTAGCTAGTCCAGGGACTATTTTTTAAAATTTTTAAAGGTTTAGTTTTTTCCATTGATGAATCTATGTGATTTTTGATGTTTGATGATAGAAAATGCATGCTCGCTGTTAGATAAATAACATTTGTAAAGGGATTTTTGACAAAATTGTCAATTAGAGGTTAAATTGTGAAGTATGAAAATTTGGTGGTTAAATTGTGAAATAAATAGAAAATATGGACTGTTAGGGACCTAATTAAAATTAGGCTAGCATGGGTTTTGGTTGAATTGCATGAATTTGTAATTTTCTGAAATAAGGACTAAATTGTAAATATGTGAAATGTTAGGGGTAAAAATGTAAAAGTACCTTAATGTGTGTTTTTGGATTAAATTGAATAGATATATTATTAAATAAGTTAAATTTGATATTATTTAGATCAAAAAAGGTGAAATACAAATTTAGATCGGGGAAATAACAAGGTTTTGGATTAATAGACTTAATTCGCCGTTTTTACATTTGCGGTAAGTCCGTATGTAATAAGCTTTGTTATAATTGTATTTTAAATGCTTTGATATTGCATAAATTGTGAATACGACATTGCATACTTATTCGACGATGATTCGGCATTGGAAATCCCGGTTGAACCTTAGGAATAGATTATGATACGAATGACATGTCATTAGAGGTTATTATTGTTTTGGGTGCTGATTCATACGTCTTACCGGTGGCTGAGTTATCTAGCATGTGTTGCCAGCAGCACCGTGTAGTTACGTCATGACCGTCAGCTTGTGTGAGCAGACGCGTTGATAGCTCGAGAGTGAGCATTATTGAGATATGATATTGAGATAGCTTCGACTATATATATTGGCACTTAGAGTGTAAGATTCTTGTGTATCCTGTATTATTCCAAATGGTTCAACGGGTATATCGAAGATGTGAAATGGTGAGAATAGATATGTATCAAAATAGGTATGTACAGAAACTGTATATGCATCGAACTTATGAAAGAAGTGAACTCATGGTTAAATAGATGATTAAATACATGTTAAGATTGTGGTTAATTATTTTGTGGTATGTTATATGCATGTTTTGAATGGTAAATTAAATGGTAAGTTTTGCTTATTATCTTCATACGAGCTTACTAAGTTTTTTAGCTTACTTTGTTTATTTTTCGTGTTTTATAGTGAAATCAAAGCTAGCTCAGATTCGGGATTGTCGGAGACTTCATCACACTATCTTACTATCACTTTGGTATTTTT
Source organism: Gossypium arboreum (assembly GCF_025698485.1). NCBI lineage: Eukaryota > Viridiplantae > Streptophyta > Magnoliopsida > Malvales > Malvaceae > Gossypium > Gossypium arboreum. The sequence continues at coordinate 110,042,173 of NC_069070.1, read as the reverse complement.
GAACTTAAGTGTTCTAAGTATATGGCATGTATAGGAGTTTGGTTATTTTGGTACATATGTGTTAACTATGAATTTAACCAATTGTAATGGCTTGTAATAGTTAACGTTTTGGTTTTCTACATAGCCATGAGAGTTGGCTTAATTTGGTTGATGTAGTTGTGCATTCATATGTGTATATGACTTTGGTTATGTGTTAAATGATGATATGTGATGCTTGTTGATTATAGGTGGTGTGGATGTCAAATGGTTGATGAATAGAGAATTAATATGCTTGTGAACTTAGGTAAAATAATGCATGTTTAGAAAATGACTATGTTGATGATATGAGAAAGAGAAATTGGTATAAAATTGGATGGTGTGTTGTTAGATTGTATGACTTGTGTGTATTGTGGATGATGGTATAGAATTAGCATGATTTAGGCTTGATTTAGTTGATTTGAATGCCTATATATACTATGTTTTGGTGCCAATTGGGTTGATGTAGGTGTAAGCATGTTTGGGTGGCAAAATGGCTCGATAAATAGCCTATTTTTGTCCACACAAGAGTGTGTCTCAGCCTTGTGTGACACACAGTTATGTTACACTGCCGTGTGTCCCTGGTGTTGAATTAAGAATCAAGTCAGTATGCTCCACATGGCTTAGAACACGGGCATGTGACTTGGTCGTGTGGCATAAGTCAATATACCCTACAAGTTTGGCACGGCCTAGCACACGACCTGGCATACAGGCGTATGTGGCCATATCTTAGGGTACACGAGCTAGCCACACGGGCGTGTGTGTTGGCCATATGACCCAAGTCAAAGAGTTACGCAGTGTTAGACAGGGGCTGGGACACGGCCATGTGATCCTATTTCAAATGTCCACACGACCTGTGACACAGGTGTGTCTTTGGCTGTGTGAGACACACGGCTGGGCTACACGGGCGTGTGTCCCTTGTATTATGGAAAATTTTCTAAGTTTTCCTAAAAAAATTCTCGAGCTATTGGTTTAGTCCCGAACCACTTTTGAAGCATATTTAGGGCCTCGTAGGCAATGTGATTGAGTTTGAATGATGATTGCATGAAATTTGAAAATGTATGTGAAATGAATGTTTGATTGTATTATAAGTCCGGTAATGCTCTGTAACCCTATTCCAGCGTTGAATACGGGTGAGGGGTGTTACAAAAATCATTTTCAAACTGAACTTTTTCTAATAATATAGACAAAAAAATTTACCGGAGTGGAACATAAAAACAACTATTTCGATTTATTAATGGAATGGTGCGCACCAACTGGTGCAACCGAACTGATGAGGAATCGACTACATTAGTTGCCACACCTTAGTCATAGTACACAAGCAGGCAATCACACCAAAACTTGTCTATAGACAACCATAGAATCGTTCCAATCCTGGTGATAGCAAGCAATAAAAACAACAACCCAAGCAATAGAGGTATCAATAGCATTCCAAAAAAGCAAGTTCCTAAAGTACCATCTACTCCAACAAGTCATGACAACAGTTTCGAACAAAGCATTATCATAGAGCAACAATAAAATTTAGAGCCACGCAACTAAGGTTGGAGGAAATGGAACAATCTCAAATAAGGACCACACATTGACAATAAGAGGACACCATAAGAAGATATGATCGACATCCTCAAATCCCCCGTAGCATGCACAAAGTAACAAGATAGCACAACCCCGTTCAGCTAATCGACAATGTGTTGATAAAAAAGCACGTAGACAATACCACAATAACTCTTTAACTTTTGGTACAAGGAGCGAATTCCAAATCCGCAACCAAGGGCCCCTCAACTTGACAACTTAAAGAACTAGCTAAATAATCAAAGGCAAGTCGGTAGCCAAACTTCACTATATAAATACCCTGCTTGTCGTAGTTCCAAATTAACGAGTCAGGAGGCTAGACCAAGTTGACTAGTAGTTGCAAAACACGCCTAACATTGATCTAGACCATCAAGCCCTCAACCAAGTCCTTATCCCACTCTCTATGGTCAGCTTGAAGGAAATCACGCACAACTAAATCCTTTAAGCCGTTGAGGGGTGTTGAAGTAACAAAGAAATTAGAATCGTCAACAAACGACAAATCATTGTAGACTGATAGCCGATAGTCATCTCCAAATCACCACCTAGTACTTTCAAAAGCAAGAGTTTAACCGCACAACTATTTTTCCACACAAATAAGGGGTTATCTCCCTTAGAAGAAGCTAAGAACTCATCCCACAAAAAAAATCTAGTTTTGAAGAGTCTACTAAGAAAAGAATCTAGGTTGGAGAGAATACTCCACCCTTGCTTACCAAGAATTGCTAAATTGAAGCAATGTGAGTTTCGAAAATCCATGTTGTCGAATTTCTTTCCCACACAAAGCTTACCCGAAAAAGCCCAATAAAATCGTGTAGAGTTACTGGAATTTGAGATCGCCTTTAACAAGAGTTCATCAACTTTTGGAGATTGTCACAAATGTTGAGCAAAAGCATAAAAAGGCTCATGCAATAAACCGGTAATGCTTGGGCCACAGTCCTAATCACTACCTCCTTTCCAAGCCGCAAAAGGAGCCGATTCTTCCAACTAAAAATTTATTTCTCATAAAAATTTTAGGGGATATAAAGTGGATATTTTTCAAATGAATTTTTTATAAACTTTACGTGTTCCCCTTCAATTTTCTGTTGTATTCTTTTCCGCCTGCCGCTATAGTGGATTGGTTTGTGGTTTTAAAATTAGATTCCCAACAAATTGGGATTTGATTACAATTCTATCTTTAATTTTTCTTACATCATTTTCTTTTCTTTTTGTTATTATTTTATAATTAAGTGAGCAAATCCAATTTAAATCCTTGAACGAGTCTACCACTGCAGAGCCACCCTAGAGTCCTTCCGCGCCCCGTCCGTACGGCCCGACTGGGGTTCCAACCTCGGAGCTCACCATCTCCGGCAACGTCCTCTACTCCCCCTTTTGAGGCTCGTATCGTACGGATGAAGTAGAAAAAAGAAATTAAGAAAAAAAAAAATCATCAACAAGGAGAAGCATATTTATTGTCTTTCTCTCCCTTTCGTTTTCATAGTTCTGTGTCAAGTGCTTGTCTTTGAGCCAAAAAAAAAAAAAAAAAAAAGGCTAACTCAGAAGAAGGCACGAGGGCCACCAGCTTTCTTTACTTAACTACTACCTATTTCTTACAACTGTTGCCTGCAATCCTTCCAAAAACCCAACTTCTCCTTCACTCCCCTCTTATCTATATATCTCCTTTTCTTCTTCTTCTTCCTCTCCTCACCAAAGAAATCACAATTTAGCTTCTAACTTTGCCTTTTTTTTTCTTTTCATCTGCAAATCTGGTCCTTTTTTTCTGATGCTGGAGAGTTTGGGTATTAGATTTAAATTAGTTTGAAGGGCTTTCGAGTTCTGGGTTTTCCATTTTGGGGTAACACCCAGGTTAGACAAATTGTGGACATCACGGCTATACACAGAGTTTACCGGCCTCTTCTTATTCATGCCCGGTCTGTACGACGTAAGAGTTGTGTGATCGAGAGGAACCCTGCGCCGCACGGCGGGCGTGGAGCTTTGCCTTCTGAAGGCGGTAGTCCTTCCGATCTCCTCTTCCTTGCTGGCGGCGGTGTTGTCTTTTAGAGTTTCAGTAGTTGATATAGGTAGCTTTTAGTATTAAAAAAAAAAAAGAAAAAAAATTTACTATCGAAGAAGCTTATTTAGATCGCTCGTAAGAATAATTTGGTGCTGGTGGTGGTGTTTTTCGTAGTCGACGTTGTTGTTCTTTGTGGGTTTTCATTTTATTTGAATTTTTATTGGACAAAGAAAGAAGTTGTAGCAAGATGATGCTCAGGATTAAGAGGGTTCCGACTGTTGTTTCGAATTACCAGAAGGATGAGACTGAAGAGACTGCTCGCCGCAGCAGTGGGTGTGGAAAGAATTGCCTTAGAAGCTGCTGCATACCAGGTGTTCGTTAAATTTACTTTGTAACCTTGTTTGTTTGAATAGATTGTGTGTGTTTGTGTGTGTGTTTTGTAGAGATGAAGTTTAACTGGAACTGGGTTTTGGTTTATAGGAGCGAAGCTTCCTTTATATGCTTTCAGGAAACTGAACAATATTGAGAGTGAAAAAGTTGTGCTTGGAATTGAGAACAAAGAACCCCCTGTTGCTTTTCTTGACTCGCTCATTCTTGGGGAGGTAAAAATTTTCTAATATGCTTGTCTTGATTATGATTAAGATCATTGTCATGGCTGATGATTGTTAACATGGTTTTATGGTAGTGGGAAGATCGGTTGCAAAGAGGGCTCTTTCGCTATGATGTTACTGCCTGTGAAACCAAGGTCTCGTTTGGCCCCTTTTCTATTCCCTTGCTTCAATTGTTTACCTGCAAATAAGCAGAAATCTTATGGTTAATTGAGTTGTTAGTACCATCAAAGTATTGTACGTTTATCATTGTTTAGGTGATTCCTGGTGAATATGGCTTCGTTGCCCAGCTGAATGAGGGTCGCCACCTTAAGAAGAGGCCAACTGAGTTCCGTGTTGATAAGGTTCTCCAGCCCTTCGATGGGAACAAGTTCAACTTCACCAAGGTCGGGCAAGAGGAGGTTCTCTTCCAGTTTGAAGCAAGTGAAGATGGTGAAGTTCAGTTCTACCCAAGTGCTCCCATTGATGCTGAGAATTCTCCAAGTGTTGTTGCCATAAATGTATGTAACGCTACTAGAATAACTATCTGAGCAAGAGTGTTAACTTGTAAAAATAACGTTGTTCACATACAATATGACAGGTCAGTCCTATTGAATATGGACACGTGCTGTTGATTCCTCGAATCCTTGAATGCTTGCCCCAGCGGATCGACCGTGAGAGCTTCTTGCTTGCACTTTATATGGCAGCTGAAGCTGGGAATCCATATTTCAGATTGGGTTATAACAGCTTGGGTGCATTTGCTACAATCAATCACCTTCACTTCCAGGTACTAACCTCTCAATTTGGTACTTAATGTACTTTGTGCCACTAAGATACATCTATCTGTTAGATATGGTTTAGACGACTTAACTATTCCAATTGTTACAGGCTTACTACTTGGCTGTGCCCTTTCCCATTGAGAAAGCTCCAACGAAGAAGATAACCACTTTGAATGATGAAGTGATAATCTCAGAGCTTTTGAACTATCCGGTCAGGGGTCTTGTCTTTGAGGGTGGTAACACTCTTCAGGCCTTGTCTGACACAGTCTCTGATGCCTGCATTTGCCTTCAAGAGAACAACATACCATATAATGTCCTCATCTCCGATTGTGGAAAGCGGATCTTTCTCCTTCCACAGGTAATAAGCTTAAGTATAATTTATGCTTCTTGGCTATCTCCATGATGCTGCTAGTTGATGCTGCTAGTTCTTACAATTGGTTTTGCAAAATTTCAACTGAACTAACAGTGTTATGCTGAGAAACAAGCTCTCGGGGAAGTGAGTCCGGAGCTTTTGGACACCCAGGTGAACCCAGCTGTGTGGGAAATTAGTGGGCATATGGTGTTAAAAAGGAGGAAGGACTATGATGAGGCGTCTGATGAAAATGCTTGGAGGCTCCTGGCTGAGGTTTCTCTCTCTGATGAGAGGTTCCGGGAAGTGAATGCACTCATCTTTGAAGTCATTGCCAGTGGCGAAGATGGCATTGAACATGATGCTAAGAGTCTGCCTAAGGAGCCCGATCCTAAAGCTGAATCCACTGAAGAAGAAAGCACCATCACCAAAACCTCCCACCGCGCTATGGTGGGTGGGACACAAGAATGCGTTGTTCTGCAGTAGGAACTGGCATTCCACAAACAGAACCATGTTTCTTCCATGTTATAGTTTCTACTAAGCCCGTTTGGCATGTATGATTGTGTATGGCAGTGGTAGCCTAAATAAAGCAAACGTAGTTTGCGGTGGTGTAAGTTTATCATTAAACCTTGGACTTGTTGATTTGATGATGTATTATGATTGGATGATGTAAAATACCAAATAATGTTTGTGTATTTTGAGCTGTCACGTATATTTCTTTTTGTGCTGGTGTCTAGGTCACTGCTTCCCCTAATCCAAAATATAGTTGAAAGTTTGATGGTCAAATGATTTTTTTTTAAAAAGTTGAAAGTTAAATTTAATTTTAAAAAATAAAGATTAAATTGACAAAAGATATAATCTTAAAAGATTAAAATCCACAAACATTATGGCAGTAATAAAAAATATGTTTGGATGTATTTGCATCACATGTTTTTGATAGAGCCTCTTATCCTGGATCAAAAATTTTATGGCTCTCATTGACTTATGGACAGTCAAGGACTTGCAGTATAGATGAAAAGAATATAAGATGCCCATTAATCTTCCATCATCCTTATTATTTTTTTATAATTTGTTAATAAAATTCAATTCAATTCATTCATATCTTAAAATTATATAAAGAAAATCGTAAAACCAATAGAATATTTAACATTACTTTTTGTTTGTATTTAACAAATTTTTTTTGGAAATTTTAAAAGACCTTTTATTTTAAATAAAAATTTTAATAATAGAAATTCTTTAGCTTCGAATTTGAGGCTTTGGGTAATCAAGAAGTTGTCTATAGTTTTGAAGTGTTTTAACATAATCTAAACTCTTAAATTAAGAAAATGATGCACGTCATTGCGATGCTTACTCTAGGTAGAGTTTGGGTTAATGAGTTGTATAATGGAATTAGGTGTTTGAGAGATGATGCAGCCACATAATTGTGATGTCCTTTCCATCTATTTTTTTTTCTTCATTTTGGATTAATCTGACTTTGGTGTAACGTCAATTCACCAAATATTTTTATTTCACCAACTTATCTTTCATCTTCCTTCTATATATATAACTACCCCAAATATTTGCGATTATTTTTTTTTAGGCTTAATGCACTCACTATTTTTATTTTCTTATTTTGATATTTAATTTTTTTATTTCAATTTTATACTTAAAAGTATATTTTCATTATATTTTTAGTTTATTTTTACAGACTTTGAAACATATATTATAACAAATCACAAAGCTTCACATGACATTTTTATGTCAAAAATAAATATTTTCTTTTATTTAATCTATGAACACATTAAAATATAAAATATAAAATTTTAAAAATACAATAATTACAAATAAATTAGTTGTATTATTACATAAAATTTAAAACTTGAATAAAAATAAAATAGTAAAAAAAGAAATTTAAAAAACAAGTTTAAATTTTTTTATAAAACTATAAAATATATAATATTAGAGAGGTATGTCAATTTCAATTTTTTAATTACTTGAAATTTAAATAAATTTTTATTTATTATAACATTTTTCAATTTTTATATATTATTTTAAATTTTAAAATTTATAATTATATATGTTTTTTACATTTTAGTCAATATAATATATATAATATTAAAAACATGTAATATATTCTAATGGTACCATGTGACAGGTCAATACCAATTAATATTGGTCAATAGCCCGTCAATTTCAATCAACCAAAATCTTTTTGACTTTGATCGATTATTGACCAATATTAACTGTGTGTTGATTAGAGTTCATTGATATTGATTAGTATTGACCAGTCACGTGGCATTATTAAAATACACATGTCATTTATTATTTTCTAATATTATATATATTATATTGATTAAAATTATAAAAATCATAGATAATATATAAAATAATTTAAATTTTTTATAAAATTTTAAACCATATAATTATAAATTTTAAAAGTCAAATTAATATATAAAAATTAAAAAATATTTAAGATAAAATAAAGTCAAGAATTAAATTCTCGACCACTAATTAAAGAAGATACGTTTACTATCCCTAACTCCAATAATTTATGAAGAAATTTTTTTAATAGATGAAATAAAATTAGATTTTATATTGGACCTCCCTTAGGGCTTAGGCCTCAACCAAGTCCAGTTTTTCTTTCATTTATTCATGTTGTTCTATAAAGTTTGCTTCTTTATGAAAAGAAATGAAAAAACCCTTCCTTAATCCTTGTTCCTTCCCTCTCGACCGCCGCCACTCACTCTTTGCTCCATCGCCTGATTTCTGCTTCGCGGGCGTTGCCATTGTGTCCAATTACAACAGATTCCATCAACAAGTACATTTGTCTATTTTTCTTTGCTATTGTTCTGCTTGGAACGTGCTTGAAGTTCTTACCCTTCCTCATATTTTTCATGTACCCAGATTAGCAAATTTGGTGAATGAGGAAAGTAAAATCATTCGAGAATCTGGGTTGTGGAATTCTTACAGTGTTGTGGTTGATTTCAATTAAGTTTTTGTTAACTAAAATGTTTGGTTTCTTTTTTACTCCTTAAAAGACATGGAAGAAGTATCTACATATGAATCGAGGGTAGCCTTTTTTGTGTGCTTTGGTTCTTATAATTGTATTTGACATCAAAATCTTGCCCGATTAATTGTTTGTAATGAAAATTGTCCCTGTTCTAGTGCAAGGAATGTTAGTCCTTTAGGATTCTACATTGATTTATTATGATTATTATTGTTATTTTTTCTGGTTTACTTTGTTAGTGTTCATGGTTCTACTCTAATCAGCTTGCTTCTGAATTTTATAACATTCTCATTTTGATAAAATACTTGTTTCGGATCTTGTTTTGAGTTTTTCCACCATTCTTTTTGATGCTTTGATGCTTTAAGCTTATTGGCAAAAATGGTGATTCAAATTTGGTGTAACAAAAAGTTAACTTAATAGTACTAATACATAGGAAAGCTGGATCTACCTCATGTGCCTAGCAGTATCCTTAGCTAAATTGAAACTAATGTTGTTGAGGTATTTCACTGCCATTTGTGAATCATATTCATTACTTGTTCTGCATATTACATACTGGTTACCAACTGATTCAATGCTGGTTATTCTGGCCTCCAAGGTATTTCAGGGATGACAATTTTTCAGTGTTCTTTCTGACAAGGTATTTCAGGCAGCCAGCATAGACTCCAAGCTTGCTCGCGGAATGTTCAGTGACTTGGGATCAAACCAATCCTCTAGCGGTCTTTCGGACTAGGGCAACAAGTGATCCTATACATGAAAAGCAAATTTTTGTCACTATTGGGATCAGTGGATCGAGTGGATCGTTTGTGTGTGTGAGAGCAAATCATTGAGACCATTTGAAGTCTAAAGATTGCTTCATAATGAGTTCGATCCGCCCTTATGAACTCAAGAGTAATACTCTTGAGGACTGCTTGACTTTGTTTAAAAAATGAGTTTTAATGAGGCAATGAGAGACAACATCTAATCTTATGAGAATCGGAAAGGACTTGTACAAAAGTGCAAATTTTTCTTTTGTCAGTGAGAATATTGGGAAGCATTTTGTTTCAAAAAACTGATAAATCTGATTGTCTTTCTATAAGAGATAGTGCAATATGGAGGCTTGAGCAAAGTGAAAATTATATTTTACCATGTTTCAAGTCTCCATATTTCACTATCTCTTATCCCTTATGAAGACACGTTCAGATTCATCAATTTTCTAAAGCGGTAGGCTTCTCAATGTTCTTACTGCCAAAGGAATACATTTACACTTATGTACAATTTCTTCCCCAATTCTCATGAGATTCAGATGCCGTCCCTCATTACCATCATTAAAAGCCCATTTTTTAAAAGCAGTCTTCAAGGAGACCTTGCAGTTCATAAGGGTGAATTGAACTTATTATGAGGCAACCTTCAAAACTTCAAGTGATCACAATGATTTTGCTCACACAATCAATCCATTTATCCCAATAGTGATAGAAACTTGCAGTTTTAATGATTTCTAAGAGCTTGAAGATGGCCAATGATACCAGGGACTAAAAACGTGCAGAGAAAATAAGCAATGGAGCTGAAAATATGCTATAGGAACCTCCTTTGGTACACAATAAACCAATGGTAGCTTCTTGAAACCACACCATTTTGCTGTTTTAATGTGCAATATAATTGAAATTTTGGAAATAAGTACTTGAGCCACTATTTTTTACCAGTTTGGTTAGATAAGTAAATTTTTGGATCTTGTACCACAAAGCCTTTCAATCTTCACTACAAGCAGATGATTGTGGTGAGGGTGTTGTAAGATTCTAATTGTTTATTTATTTTCTCCTTTTGTACAACAATATATATAGATGTAGTTCCAACAAATAAAAAATAAGACCCTCAAATGCTTTCGGGCTTTGTTGACTTACTGTACTTACCCTTAATAATGATCAGAAACATTATTGGTAGGTGTAGAGCTAACAACATACATCCAAATCCACAAGTACAACCAAATCAAATCTTGAATGTACCTACAATCATTACATGGCGATTGATTGCATCCTTAAGATCGTATGAAATGGAGATTCGATTTCAGATATTAGATTTAGACAAAACTTAAGAATGCCCCCCATGAATGTATTGGAGAAGAAAAATCACATAAATTCACAAATATTGAGCTATAAGAAAATGGAAGAAAAAAACATTTATTTCTGTTCCTATTCCTGTATATATATGATTGAATGCATGATGTTAGGCCGGTTTTTCGTTTAAGGGTTTAGCTAGAAGCAAGTAAAGGAGTATTCAAATATCCATCTTCTTCTTCTACACCATGCAACTTAGCCAAAACCCCAACAAGGCTTGCTGTATTATAGGTACAAGCCTCAGTTTGCATGAAATTTTTCCTATCATCACAAAATCGGTCCATCTGATCTGGCCCTCCAACCAGGGCCCCAACAACAACATTAGGGTTTGGATCATTTCTTGGATACCAATAATCATACCCCTGAGTGCACCCTATAAATCCCTTGTTCTCTTTATAAGATTCAATTGATGCTCCTCTATGGTGCATCCTTTGAGGGTACCTTGAACCATACCCAACCAAGTAACTCATGCCCATTGGATTAGCTCCCAGGATGTAATCAGCCTGTGATCTTGCAAACAAGAGGACTTCTTCCGGACCAACTTTGCCGCGGTCGCATCTCAGCCGTTGATTTGACGCTCGAAGATAATCGGAATAAACTGTGAGAAGAAATGCTGCATTCGTTACATATTGCATGTTGTTCCATTGTCGGATGTACAATAGACCTGCTGGGGTGCGGTTCACATTGCTCCCATTGTTCTTGTTAAGGCAAGCACACAAATAATACTCAGCCTTTGAACGATACTGTTCGAATACGAGCTTGAACCCCATCTCCCTATGATTTTCTTCCGTCAACAACTGCATAAGCATAATGAAATTATAATGAACTCAATCTTAAACGTATGTACATGATCCTAAATGTGTATAAAATAGTTGTACCATTGAAGCAATGATCTGAAGAGCAGGAAACTTGACATCCCAGCTGAACTCAGTGATGGCCCAAGTGATCCCACCAAATTCATTTGCCTTCTCCAAAGCATACCTCAAATAATCCTCCTTGTCGGTGGCCTTGTATAGCCAGAAAGCTGCCCACAACAGCTCATCTTTGAACCCACTCACCGACGGATAGTACCCTTTCACCACCCTAACACTTTCATCATACTTCCCTCTAAACTTATCTCCAAACTCAAACAACTGCCCATAATTTAATTCAGGAAAAGAGGGGAAAGAACCCATGTTTTATATATTAACAAGCAAAAAAAAAAAAAAAAAGGTTAATGTTTTTGGTTAATAGTATACCTACTAAATACAATATATGTTATATGTCATAAATATGGCAACGTCATTAAGGTTTAGATAGTTTTTACCTGTTCTGCATGTTGCAGTAGTAGGTGAGAGTAATGTGGATTTGTTTTCCTAAACACAATGGAGGCAGCCGCCATTGCAGCTGCCGTCTCACCGGCAACTTCTGATCCTGGATTCTTCTCATCCACCTTGTAGGCTTGCCGGGATGTTGTCATGTCCTCCGGTCGCTGCCAACAGTAATGATCGGTGTCACCATCTCCCACCTAATTAAAACTCATTGAATATGTCAAAATAAAATTATCGTCAACTCATCCAAGAAAGAAAAAAAGAAAAAGAAAAAGAAAAACAAAGGTGGTTTAGTATATTTTGGTTTCATACCTCAACCCATAAGACATTTGGGTGAGTATGAGCTTTGATGAAATAATCAGTTCCCCATTTGATGGCTTCGAGAGCGTGAGTATACTCTCCGGCACTGGAGATTTCATCTCCATATTCAATGACACCCCATGAGAGCATGGTAATGGTGAAAGCCATTGGCAAACCGAATTTCACATTGTCTCCGGCGTCATAGTACCCTCCCACCAAGTCCACCTGTTCATACAAATTAGAAATACATATATCAAACATCACAATATATATGAATGACTTCATGAACATGTTGTAGGTATAAGGCTGAAATGGAGGAGTTACCCCTTGCTCAAGGCCATCGGTGAGGCCAGAATGGTGGCGCCAGGTGACTCTTTGGTTGTAGGGTAAGCGGCCGGAGCGTTGGGATTCGAAGTAAAGGAGGCTTTTGGAGAGGGCTTTGCCATAGTTGAAAGATTGAGTTAAAGGCAAAATGGCCAAGGAAGATAAGAAAAGAATCACGCACCAATGCTGAAGAAACTTGTTTTGACTTAAACTGAAGCATCGCCTTTTATCCTCCATTGGAGCTTCTTCCAAGTTCTCTCCCTTTGCCTGCCTTCCTTTCTTTCATTTTTCTCCTGTTGTATATGTGTGTATATATATAGACATGGTTGCTAGTTAATAAATATGGTAATAAAATTAATCATGGGCTCATAAATTTATGGGCTTTTTTACCTATATAATATAAAATAAAATAAAAAATTGAAATAACATGTTTCAAAAATTATGTACTAAAATAGTACATTCAAAGAGCTGGAGGGTGGTGCATACATTCTAAGATTCTAATAGAATTTGCATGAAAACAAAAAATAAAAAATAAAAAATAAAAAAATGGTGGAGGCAGTTTAATAGACGGCACAAATCACTGTCATAGATGGGACAGCGCAACGGGTCACGCCTAGGAAAGAGGCGACACCCAATGGTCACGCCTTAGGCACAAGCAGCACCCACTGGTCACGCCTTTGGCAGAGGCAGCACCATCAGTCATGCCATCTCCATAGGTAGCACCGGCCTGCGGTGTCAGGCGATGGGACGGGTCATGGCTTTAGCCATTGAGTTTTGTGTTTGGGGACCTTATAATGGTCCCTAATGCCCTATTTTTGGCCGGAAGAGAGAAAGTTTTTGAATAAAAGAAAAGAAGAAGAAGAAGGTGAAAGAGAGAGCGGGAAGGAAAGGGAAAAAGAAAGAAAAAAAGAGAAGCAGAATAAAAAGGTTTTTTTAACCTATATAATATAAAATTTAAAAAAAAGATATTGAAATAGCATGTTTCAAAAATTATGTACCAAAATGGTATATTCAAAGAAGTTGAGGGTGGTGCATAGGTGGCACCACCCTAGGATTCTGACAAAATTCAATTAAAAAAATAATAATAATATTTTAGTAGTGGTGCCAAAGTGATAGGCGGCACCACTTTGTCCAGCCAAAGTGATAGGCGACACTACTTAGTCCATTCTGGTGTATACACGGTATAAGAGAAGAAAGAAAAGGTATTATTATTTTCATTGTTATTTTCAAATAGAGTAAATTATGTTAAGAAAAATTTATTTTGTTAGTATTATATAGTTTGTTTAGTGTTATTTTTATGTTTTGTTCTAAATTTATTTTGTTTATTGTGATTTGTTAGTAAGTTTTGTGTTTAGATTAATTACGTGTTTATTGTGAATGTTATGTTTTAAATTTTTTAATATATTTAAAAGTTTTTATGTTAGTAACTATTATAAGTAATTGTTAGTTAGTGATAACAATAGGAAAAAATAGATAAATACGGAAAATATTTCTGTCATAGATATTGTTAGAAATGGCAATAAATTTGATATTGTTATGTTTATGCTGTTCGAAATTGTTTGGAGAATTTTTGTTTATTTTTTAACAACTTGAGTATTGAAGATGGATAATGAGTTTTTCGTATGCGTTTATTCGATGAAACCATCTTGACAACAACTGTTGGATGTATATTTGAATGTCGTCAACAAATAGCAATGAGATTTGAGATTTAAGAGAAATGTCTTGTTCAACGATATGAAGAAAAGGATTAGAGCAAAAATGGTTAGACGTTGTGGGAGAAGGATTTCAAAACTTTTCTACAAGTTTCCAGTTTCGATAGATCCCATCATATTCATCGAAATGAAACTTGTAGACGATGAAGACATGGAGACAATTATCACTCTTTATTGTAGGAATTGGAGTGATCAAAATGCACCGATTCACTTATTTGCTAAATTAGCTGGTGTGGAGCCAACTGAAGATCTCATTGCATATGGTGAAGAACATAGAGTTCAAGAACTGTGTATAATGGCTCCAATATCGTGTGTTGATAGTGAATTGACTATATGCGGGATTGATATCGATCTTAATGTTGCACCTGATATTGATGTGGTTGGTGATGATGGATAAGATAGTTGTAATCCTTGTGATCAAGAGGTCGATAGTGACAATGATCCCGATATGGACGACGTCCCTGATGATATTGACGACGAAGACATGAATGACGATGGAAACATTAACGCATCTTTAGTCGGGAACTAGATTCGACGTATTGTGATACACAATAATCTTGGGCCACACATGTCGCTCATAGACTTCGATGTGGTGCACGTAGCCGAGTTCCCAGAGTACCTTGAAATACTACCTGCTCACCAGCTTGTAATATCCTAAATTAGGGCTTAATCGGAATAGTGGTTTCGTGACCACAAATCCGAGATAGAAATAATTATTTTACAATGATTTTGATGTTTATGATATGATTGCATGATTGTGTGAAAATTTCGTGATGAAATTCTATGCCTAAAGTGCTTAAATTGAAAGTAGGGACTAAATCGAATAAGTTGCAAAACTTGCATTCTAGAAGTTTTTAGTATGAAATTGTTTTGGAATATTAATGAGGAGGTCTTAAATAGCAATTTTACCAATTTTAAGTTCATGGACAAAATTAGGACATGGAAGGAATTTTTGGAAAGTTTAGTAGTAAGGGTATTTTGGTCATTTAGTTATTAAAATGAATTAAAAACAAAATTAAAAGCCAATTTTGTCCATCTTCTTCATTAGGCCGAAATTTCAAGGGTTCTCCATAGCTAAGGTTTGTTTCAAGCTTCCAAGCTCCATAGTAAGTGATTCCAAGCCCGCTTTTAATGATTTTTATGTTTTGAGATCCCTAAACTCGATAAAGCTTATGTTAGCAATAATTTAACCTAGGGTTTATATTTGGAAAAATACCCATAGGTGAAATTTGTGTATTTTGATGTTTTATGGATAGAATATGAAGTTTTAAATTATGTTAGACAACTTGTACTACTCGATTTTAAGCAAAAGCGAGTAAAAGGGCTTAATCGGTAAAAATACCTAATAGTCACAAGTACATGTTAGAGTGAGAATTTGATGTTGCCATAGAAGAGAAAAGTGATCAGCATGTTGTAAAACATAAGAATAAGGAATAAAGTTTAATCCAGAGCCTAGGGAAAAAATGTAAATATGCAAAAGTTTAGGGTAAAATTGTAATTTTTCCAAAATTTGAGTTAAGGATTAATTTGATAATGTGAGTATTAAATAAGCTAAATGTGTTATTTTAGATCAAGAAAAACGTGGAATCGACCTCAATCGAGGAAAAGAAAAGATTGTGGACTAAATTGCAAAATCTTTGTATTTTGGTACCAAGTTTTGGACAAGCCAGCTCAGGAGTCGGGATAGGTCGAAGGCTCAGTCACACTATCCAGAAGACTTTTGGTAAATGGCTTGTAAATTTAAGTATGGCATGTATAGCAATATACCCATTTTGTGTCAATGATCTTATGGTATGGTTGTGAAATGGTTGAGGAAATGCTTGATAATGATAAATTATGAAAATGGTTAGTTTAGATTATGTTTGATGTTAAGAAAAACTATTAAGATACTTAGTGCATAAAAACTCATAAAAAGGATGAAATTTACCATAAACAGAATACCGCAGCAACACTAATGCGAGTTTGAAAATTTACTAAAAATCATAGAAATTGAATTTAGTGGTAAACTATATATCAAATTGAAGCTTATTATGTCTAGTTTCACATGAAACAAATGAAACAAGTAAAGGAAGTATATGTTAGAAGATATTTGAATTTTAGTGAAACAGAGTCATAGCAATTTCTGAATCCCCTGTTCCTACTTTAGAAATTCACCATAAATTGTAAATATATAATTAGGTGGTGTATTTTATATCCTCAGAATCCTTATTGAGTCTAGTTTTATTAGAAATAAACCTCATAGTCATATGAATTTTTTACAGAGAGAAATGTGGTTCGTAGTAAACAGAGGTCAGACCAGTCGAGTCCTGAAACAGGGGTAACTTTAACTAATAAACTGTACTAATTGGCCCAACAAAAAATTCTAGAAAACAATTAGTAGATAGGTATATGAGTCTAGATTCAGGGAAAATTTACGGATCTTAATTTCGAGTTTTGTAACTCAAGATATGATTTTTCTTGTGACTGTGACGCAAGTAGCTTAAAAGCTGTGAATGTAGAAACAAATAATTCAAAGTTCTAAAAATGTTAAACTAAGCTTAGTAACACCTCATACTCGACTCTGGCGACGGTCTCGGGTGTGGGGGCGTTACACAGCTGGTCGTAAATTCTGGTTTTGAGGAGTTGTTCGTAGGCCAAAGATTCAAAAGTAAGGAAGAGTGCATATTTGCTATTAAACGGTATAGCATGAATATATCAGTGGACTACAAAGTCGTAGTGTCTAAACTAGCATTATATATTGGGGAGTGTTGAAAGTCGGCAGAAGGCTGCAATTGGCGGGTACGAGCTGCATTTTTTCAAAATTTGTAGATATGGGAGATACAAAAATTTGTTGGGCCTCACACATGTACATTAACACGTTTGATAGAAGATCATCGAAAACTTGATTCTAAAACTATCTATACGTGTATCATGCCCATGGTGAAGGACATGCCAACCATTAAAGTTTCGGTACTGATTTCCGAAATCCAGACACGATTCTAATATCGAGTATCATACCGAAAAACGTGGATAGCTAAACAGATGGAAATTGAGCAATTGTACGGGGATTTCGATGCGTCGTATAATGAGCTACAAGGATGAATAACTTCTATGCGAGAGTACGTACTGGGGACTGTCATTGAGTTACAGATACGACCTTATTACAGCTCGGATGATCAACTACAACCGGGAAAAAGAATTTTTCATCAGATATTCTGGACATTTGATCCATGTGTATGCCCATTTCTCCAATGCAAGCCGTTTGTGCAAGTAGATGGGACCTGACTATAAGGAAAATATACACAGATCCTACTTCTTACGTTTTCTCAAGACGACAACAAGAACGTGCTGCCGATAACATTTGCCATCGTAGATAAGGAGAACATGGAATCGTGAGAATTCTTCCTTACCAACTTGCGGAGGTATGTTATTAGCAACGATAATATTTGCATCATCTCAGATAGAAGGAAATGATTAATTGCCACTATTAGGCGTTCTAGTGTGCCATGGAGATCCATTTACTACATCCGGCACATCGCAGCTAACTTCCATCGAGATTATAAGAATTTAGACTGGCAGAGACAAGTTGTGAGAATGGGTAAAGGATAACCATATCTTTTAGGATAATACTGTAATTTATTTTTTCTTAATACATATACAGCGCACGAGCTAGAGCCACACATTTTCCGCCAAAGAATGACTCGACTTGAGAATGACATGGAGGGTCAAACGAACACATCTTTCCGATAGTGGTTGGGTATCATAGAGCCATGACAATAAACTCAAAGTTTTGACAAGAGCTTTTGTTATGGTCAAATGACCACAAACATAATTCTAAAAAATAAATAAATATTCAAATATAATTTCTAAAAATAAATAATAATAAAAAAATTTAGAAAATTATGGTTGATTTTGATTCATTATTGACTGGCATTGGTTGATGATTGATTGACTTTGATTAATTATTGACGGATGTTGATCAAATATTAATTTTAGTTTTTAAAATATTTTTAAATTAATTTTTTTCTAAACTATATATTTAAATTATATATAATTTAATATATATTAAAATTTCACATTTTCTTATAATTTCCTAATGTTTAACGAAATTTTTCAATTCCTTATATATATTTATAAGATTTAATTAAAACTTTCATTTTTATTTTTATTTTTGGATTTTTGAATTTTAGAAATTTTATTGATATATTTTAGAAGTTCCTAAAATTTATTTTAAAATTCAATTTTTCTAGATTTTTTTATTTTTGAGAGGTTTTTAAAGTTTATATATGAATATTAACAAGGAAATCACGTGTCATGTTATAATTGGATGTAAGTGTCACATGGTGTATTTTAATTGGATCACATGTTAATCAATTTTTTACTATAATTTTTTACTATAGTTAACAAAGATCGCTTTAAACTGGTAAATGAATGTAATTTCTATATTAATCCAGATAAAAAAAATTAAGTATCAAAGTGAAAAATTGATATACTTCAGAAACCAAATAATATTTGTAAGGCTATTATTTTATTTCATTAACATTTTCTATCCAAGTTCTTATCAAGTAAGGTGTAGGCCTTTAAAATTTTTAAAATTTAAAATTAGTAAATATAAAATTACACTTTGATCCCTTCTAAAAATGATAAAATATAAATTATTAAATATAAATTATTAAAATGATAAAATTATATTTTAGTATTGTTAAAGTTACAATTTAATTTCAACTTTAAAAGGATTTTCTAACTTTTTCCGTTGTTAACAAGGGTGCAAAGTAAGAACTTTGGTAAAAAAACCGTAAACTCAATTAAAGAAGGATGAAAAGTGCAGAGGATGTGGACGACCGAAGCTCTGATCCACTTTGTCTATTTTGTGGTACAATAATTGTAATGGCAATGGTTAAGGACTTGGCTTAGACAAGGAGATCATAATCCATGTTGTTGGATTGGACAGACGATTAGGGATTTGAAACAACATGGACGCTGCTATGGCTTGTATAACTTGAAAACATTCGGCGGTTCTTGGTATTCAAGCAACCAACAACTCCCACCACCCCATTTTTTATTTTTATTTTTTGAATTATATTAGTAGTTAATAGTCATTTAATTATGAGTTTTTTTTCTTTTTTAATTATTTAATTATGAAACATTATAAAATGATCATCTAATTAATAACAAATGTATATTTTTAATCATCCAACTATAAAAAGTTAAAAAATAGTCGATTAACTATTCATTTTTTTCTTTTTCGGTCATCCAATTATCTTGAATTTTTGGATGTTTTCAATTTCGCATTAGTTAACTGATAACAAAAAAAAAAAAAAACCTAAAATTAAGTGGTTGAATGATCATTTTAAATTTTTTCATAGTGGGATGATTAAAAAGACAAATATATAGTTTAGGAAAATTTAATTGGATAAATTATTAGAATTGTAGTTAAGAAGAAGAAATTGTAAAAGGGTAAATCACCCAATAAATTGTTTTATTCTTGGGGTTATTGTAGTTGAGATGAAAAAATTGACTCTTTGATTAATAATAAAAATGGGATAAATTAGGCTTTACCCCCTTAAAGGTGACTGAAATAGTAAATTAGTGCATGGTTATGATTGTACTAATATTAATATTTGAAGGACTATAAGACAGTAGTGGAGGGTGTACTAATATTAGATATCAAATAAAAGAAGATAGAGATGAAACATATACCAACAAAAGATGACATATTAATATCATATTTGGTATTTAAAATTATTTGTCATTTTTTCTCACCAAATCTGATGTTACTCCATCTAACTGTCTTTCAGTTTATCTCAAATCTCATTTTAATTAAATTTTAAACTTCTATGTCCACAAATTGTCTATTTTTGCTACTGAAATTTAAAATTTTTCAAAAGTGGTTTTCTGTATATATTTTTTCATGGAATAAATTGCTTTACTGAAAAGTAAAGTAAAAATTGAGAAGAAAGAAAATAGTAAAATGATGTTTTTCATCTATATATATATATATATATATATATAAAATAAATCAGAGAAAATATATATTAAATTTCGAAATTTTATATTTTATGAAAATTTTATTTTATTTATTTTCACTTTTTAAATTTTATCAAGCAATACCAAACACATCAATAAAGTGGAAAAATAAAATATTTCATTTTAATACATTTTATGACTATAATTTTCATCTAACCAACCAGAGATTAGGATATGTCTAAATTAGTCATACCCTATTTCATTGAAATTCATTAAATATTAAATAAGGACCGCTTGAAAGCAACTTTTATGAACCTAAATCACATAGGCAAAGAGAATGAGGGGGATCACACCAACTCCCCTTCACTAATCAACTTAGATATCCCTTAATCTCATTATTCACCATCAAAAAACCAAACACCAATAGCTGCAAACTTACCCCACTTCACAGGCTTGTATCTCCTGGAGTCAACAACACATTGCAATTGATACAGATTGTGTGAATAAAGAAGACTATAAATTACTAACAACATAGATTAAATTAGCACCATTTTATATTGATATATTGCCTACACTAATAACCATATTAATTCGTTGTGAAAATAAATGTATATAGTTATTTCTTTAAATGTGCACACTTGAATCAAAACCAAAACTTCATGAATACATACAAACCACATTTAAGTTTCATATATATGGTTGCACCAAATCAAAGTTCATACATCAAATTACCCATTAGATCAAAATTCATGTATAAATTTGATATTTATCATTTATTTATATATTCTATTGCCAATGCCATGGGTTAACCGAGTGAGTACCATTTCAATTGGGAAAACCCTAAAGACCCCTTCCTTTTAAATGAGAACTAATATTATTATGATGAATTTTTATCTCATTCATATTCTTTATATAATTTTAAATAAGAATTAAAATAATATATTTAAAGATTTATAAATAAAATTTATTAAGAAAGTTTTTACGTGAAATGTATTTGTTTACTTACATCTACATCGTGATTATAACATAATGTGTTGTTGAAGTTTTTTTATTTTATTTAACAACAAAAGCATGGTTGAATTTGAATTTCATGATAATAATAGTCTTAGTTTGAACACTAATCAAGAACAGCGTAAGCTGCAAACGTAATCTATTATGGACTGTGTTTTTGTTGAAATCCGATGCGAATCTTGACCAACAACATTCTTACTAAGTCAACACATATCCTTTAAAAAATACAACCATAAATTTATATTCATCTGCTGTTTAACAATATTTACACTAAGATTTTGCCTTCTTTTCTTTAGTTCAATATGTCGTCTATCAATAAGCAATTAAAGGGTAAATAAAGAAATAAGAGAGGAAGAAATTGGTGGTAATAAGCTGAAAAATAGTATGAAATTTTTCTATTACATTACGTATTGGTAGCAATTGAAGAGTTTGCAAAAAGCATGTGACAAAAGGGCTGAGACTGCTAAACATGCTTTGAGGTCCATGGAAGCCCTCAGGTTTACCATATGAGGACCCTCCCCATCACCAGGAAAAAAGGAATTCCTTTTTTTTTTTATTATATATATTTTGTGAATAATTAGTTTAATTTTGTGTTTAAGCCAAAACTGATCACGCCCTTACACACTTCTAATCATAAATAGTTTATCAAGTACGATTTCTTGTTACATCGATTAGTGTAAGAAAAACATGAACTTCTAAATCAATCTTCCAAGTTTTACTAAAGCAGTCTACCTTTTTATTTGTATATATATAGAGTTTATAACTCCACAGGTTCATTGCAATTTTTTGTGCAATCCTCAAATGGAGTGGCTTGCTAAAGCTTTGTTTCTTCCCTTTCTGCTGCAACTGTTGGTTTTACTGCCAATTGCGATGGCAGAAGCTAATGTAAAACTGAAATGGGTGCTACAGAATGAGACTACTGATAGAGCGTCGCCGTGGCTCAGGAATGCAGCGAATCCGAGGCCAAGACCTGGTGGATGCATGTTCAGGCCGTGGATATGTGAACGGGGAGAACATCCGCCGACAGCTCGGATGCGTTGTTGTAGGAACCGTTGTGTTGACCTTAACTCTGATGATGCTCACTGTGGCTTATGTGCGCTTAGATGTCCATTTACTTGGCAATGCTGCAGGGGGGTTTGTATTAATACGAATATTAGTCCTCTGAATTGTGGTCGCTGTGGAAACCGATGCCCATTTAGGGTTCCATGCTCGTTTGGGATGTGTGGATATGCACAGCCTCCACCACGCCCTCCTCGTCCATTCCCTCCTCACCCACCGGGACCATTCCCTCCTCACCCGCCGCGACCGATCCCTCCTCATCCACCACGACCATTCCCTCCTCCTCATCCTCATCGCCCTCAGCCAACACCATGCCCTCCTACGCAGCCAGGGCCACCACCCAGGACTTGCCCTCGAGGTTTGCCTCCGCCCCTAAAAGGTGATCATTCACCATCAAGGAGTTGAAGTTGTTGAACAGTATCCAGTTAAAGATTCTACTTATATCTGCACTATCTGCTTGCTTTCTTCACAAAAGGGAAACTAAAATAAATGCCTTGTATACGTTACTATAGAACTCCCCAGTTGTTTGCATTTTCCTGAAATTTTTATTAAGAAAACTGTTTGGTGTTTTAAATCATTGTCAAAACTCAATAAATAATTGTTCTTCCATATACTCGAAACAATCATATGCAAGAGAAAGATTCTCATACAAAAGAATGCAATTGAAATGCAAAATTAATGGGACATCAATCATGATATTAGTCATTCGTGACCAAAGTATTGCCAGAGCATAACAAGAACAATAAAAAAAGCTTCCATAAAAACCCATAGGTCATATTTTTTGTAAGAGACCACATAGTTTCAGAGGTTTATATCTAATACATCCTAGTTTTCACTACTCTATAACTTTGATTCTACTGCATAAAATAAACCTAAAAACCAACTAGTAGTACTTACCACCAACCATGGGCGTAGCTAGGGGGCTGGCATGGGCCCTGGCGCCCCCCTAAAATGGAAAATTATATTTTAAATTCTTGAAATTTTTTAAAAATTTTAAATTAGTAAAGGTAAAATTGTACTTTGACCCCCCTAAAATTATAAAAATTCAATTTAATTCTTTACAAATTATAAAAATATAAACTATAAAAAATTAAAATTTCATCCAGCCCCCCTAAAAAAATTTTCTGGCTTTGCCCTTGCCACCACCTGCTTGAAATCTAAACAAAATTACAATTCAAAATCTTCCAATTTAAACAACATAATAGAAATGTAATGTAATAGGTCAATTTTGGCCTGGGTCCAAGACCCAAATATAAAACCAAAAAGAAAGAACAAAATACATTAAGAGTCCATTTTACAAAACAAACAACAGGCCCAATTTTCACATTGAAACTCAAACCCAAATGACCCAAACAATAAAAAACTCTAAAGCTCAAGTCAGCCCAAACACATAAACAAAACAGCAAACCCTAGCCTCCCTAAGAGCTTCAGCCACCGCCCCTCCTCACGCGCGTCATCACAGATGCACGCCAGCCTTCGCACGCCCCTGACACCTGCAGAAAAAAATTAAATGCCATGCGGGCAACAGTAGTAAATAGCAAAACAACAAAAATTAGAAACTAAAGAGTTGTAAAATTCGGCTATAAAACCCCGAACAACATCTTTGTACCTTTTTTTTTTTGACGAACAGACAAAATTAAATACAAAAAAGATTGAATATCCATAAATCTTCTAAAGGTGATTTTCGTTTCATGTTTTTATATTTACTTTGCTCTAAGTTTTTTATTTTTATTTTTATTTCATATAAGAAAATATAAAAAGGGAAGGAAAACTTACCGGAGTCCGTGTCCTCTTCGTCGGGAATTCCCTCTCCTGCGTCGAAATTAGCCCAAAGAGAGGGTAGAGAGTCCCTTTCTCTTGATATTCTCAGACTAGGAAAGCTTCACTTTCAGACCCATTTTAAAAAGAGCCGAAAATCTGATTTTTGCGTGGCTCCGACCACCGTCCACGGTGGAACCACGAAGGTGCTGCGACGGACAATTGGAAACCCATCGGCCTGACCTAGACTGGAGGAGGGGAGAGTTAGAGAGAGTTGAGTCTTTTTTTTAAGAGAATGGGTTAAAATGAATTTTTTTAAAAAAATTTGGGCTTAATCGTTTCAATTTACCTCCCAAGTGCCAAAACAACATCGTTTTGGGAAGGAACCCGTGACCTGACTCGATTTGTGGGGGATCCGCGTGTTTTTAAGGCCCAAATGGGTAATTTGCTATTTTGATCCTTCTATTTTTCTTGTATGTTTCAATCTGATCCCGCGATAGTTTGACATGTTGGAGATTTGTCCCCATAATTTATTCTTAATTACATTTTAGCCCATGCTGAAACGCTGCGCATAAGGGCTGAGAATATTCTCCCAATCAACCCCTCATTCTTTGCAAGTGTTCTATTTGGTCCCTATTCCTTTCTTTTTTTATATAAAATTCGCCCCTTAAATTTTATTTCATTTTTAATTCGGTCCTCGACCAGTCAAGGGATAATGCGCTTAGTAAGGTTTTGGGATATTTTCCCAATTAATCCCTCGTCCTTTTTGCGCATGTCGAATTAGTCCCTTTATTTTTTTTATCTTGATTTATCCCGTTAATTTTATTTGGGTGACAATTGGATCCTTATTTCATTTTAACTCCTTATGCATTTAATTGTTAGCCTTTTTTTCTTTATTTTATTTTAGTTTTTTATTTATTTTATTCTTATTATTACTATTTAAAATTGTTCTCTTATTTTCTTTTCTTTTTACTAAACATCTATTTATTTATTTTGTTTTATCATCCATTATTATATTTATGTACCTTATTACAAATTGCATCCCAACTCTCGTTTATATTTTAATTTGGTCTTTTATTTTCAATATTTTATAAATTATTTTTATATATTTATTTAATTACTTCTTTGTCCTTTTGTAAAGAATAATTGGTATTTTCTTTTATTTGCCTTGTTTTGTCATGATTATTATTATCGTTATCATTATTGATATTCATTTTGTTAATTATTTTATTATTAATGTTGGTATTAAAATAATATACATTGTGTGAATATTGTCATTACATGTTCTAGAAATTATTTATTAACATCTTCATATTGTTGACATTCATTAATATTGCATCTAATTTGTGTATTATTATTCCATGCTCTATGTTACCTTTTGTTTATTTAGTTTAAATCACATCGTGTATTAAGCTCCAATGTATTTGTCCAATATAGACCAATTTGTTTTGCTCTAAACAAAATAAACGTGCATCGTTAAATGTTATACTTGTTATTATTCAAAAATAAAAAGTTTTCAAAATAAGGCAATATTTCGCGTTTTGGGAATTCAAGAAATCTTACCCTAACTTATGGGTTTCGATTTTCTTGTTAAACCTAAATAGCCAAATATCCTTTTAGATTTCAAAATACATGAAGTTTCGAAAAATTTAAAGGCAAACTTGTTCTCGAATGTTCGAATGTCGCATCCCAAACTTGTTCTCGAATGTTTGAATGTCGCATCCTAACTTACGGGATGTCGCATTTCGTTATCTCAGGACGAGTGGGCCTTTGATGTTCGTTTCAACTTAATTCAAGCTTTTTTTTTTAAAAAAAAAGCTTTAATAAAAAGGGATCGTATTTTAAATCTTTTCAAAATTTCAACTTTCGCCATTAAGACATTAATTAATTAATTGGGTACCAATTTTGGGCGTGACAAGGGTGCTAATCCTTCCTCGCATGTAACCGACTCCCGGGCCCGTTTTCTCGAACTTCGTAGACCAAAATCATTTTTTTAATAAACCAAAATATTTTATTAAAATGATCAAATTACGAGGTGATCCGATCACACTTAATAAAAAAAGATTGGTGGCGACTCCATTTTCGTTTTTAAATAAAAGTCGACCTTTTTCAAAAAATTGGTTTCGACAGCTTGGCGACTCCGCTGGGGATATTTGAGAGTCAAGCTATAAATTGATTAATTTTTGTCATTTTGTTAAAATTGAAAATTTGTTTTAAATCCACGGTTGCTCCATTGCATTTTATCCGTCACTTTCGTGGTTTTTTTCCTAATATGCTTGCTTTAGTGGTAATCTTTTGATGTATCCTTGCATATTACATCTCATAAGTTGGTCGATTTTACCCTTTTAAGTGGGAGTGAGAAACTATTCCTTCATGAGGTCTTCACCTCTGTATAGGATAGTGGATCGCTTTCAGGATACATCCGTACCTACGTATTCGTGAGATTTTTATCTCCGTATAGCCATAGGGAAATGTATTCCCCTGAACTAAACTCGGTCCGTATGAGCCTATAATGGGTGAGGATTGAGGAATTTGCTGGCTCAGGTACCTTTACTTTAGAACCAAACCACATGTAATGAGCCCTAAGAGCCTACCCCAAGTAGAACCACGCCAAACCCTAGTGGTTACTCGGATAGGTGTTTGACTATTGCCTGTTTGCTTTGAGTTCTACTTTTTTGTACATAATACGGACTTTTTGTGTTTTGCTATTATTGCATGGCATTTTATCATAAAAAGGTGTTGATTCACATTCGGTTACTAAATAGAGAGCTTAGCATAGAAAAGGGGTTTCTTGATAGAGTGGAGGATAATGCGGCTTTCCAAATATGGCCCGAAAGGACGTAGCAAAAGAAAGATAATAGTCTGACCGAGGGATATGTATCAAAGTTGTGGGATTTCACTCACATCAGTGTGAGTCAAAATAACCTGCAAGAATTAAAAGAGATATCAAACCAATGAGACGACAAGATCAAATAGCTATTTCACTGTAACTGCGGCAACTTGCCCTATCTACTCGATATAAAGGTGGACAAGCATTTGTTCCGAGCCTTCGCCCAATTTTGGAATCCCGCCTACAGCTACTTCACTTTTGGGAGAGTCGATTTGGTACCCACCGTGGAGAAGTACATGACCTTACTTCGTTACCCGAAGATTCAAGCCAACAAAGCATATTCGCGAGCCGCTAATATCCCGACCTTTTTGAAGAAATTGATGAGCATCACGAGAATGAGCGAACAGTAGATTGTAGCCCGGATCAAGTAAAAAAGAGATAGTAAGTGCATCTTTTGGAAAAACTTGAGGGATCTG
This sequence comes from Gossypium arboreum, assembly GCF_025698485.1. Classification (NCBI taxonomy): domain Eukaryota; kingdom Viridiplantae; phylum Streptophyta; class Magnoliopsida; order Malvales; family Malvaceae; genus Gossypium; species Gossypium arboreum. The sequence goes on along the minus strand of NC_069070.1, from coordinate 110,015,085 downwards.
ATTTTAGCCCATTCGGATATGAATAAGAAGGTTGATGTTTTCACTTTGAGCATCTACAGTTTGGTTGTCTTTCCCAAAGCTTTAAGGCACGTTGATGAGACAGTCTCAGACCTGTTTGATCAACTTGACAAAAGGGTCACACTTGTTCTTGCAATCTTGGGCGAAACTTTCAAATCCTTAAATACTTGCCGGAGAGTGGGTGAGAGAAAATTCATAGGGTGTGCGCAGCTGTTGTTGGCATGGTTCCATAGCCACTTCTGGAAGGTAGAAAAGGTTCCATATCGAGTTTTTTTGGAGAACTACTCCCCGTTGAAGGAATTAGTGGCTACATCGAGGCGGGACGACATCTCCGAAGAGAAATGGATAACAATTCTCTAGAATTTACAAGCTGAAGATGTCGAATGGAAGGCTCAATGGATGATCCCCGATGAAATCTTCTATCGGTGTGGTGACTTCAACTGAGTCCCTCTACTTGAGATATGGGGAACTGTTGGATATGCTCCACTACTTGTGTTAAGGCAGTATCGATCAAGACAGTTCATTCTAGTGACACTAGGGTTGGCTCAATGCTAGTTTACTTATAAGGGCGATAATTATAAGAAAAAGGTTTGGGAAATATCGAACGCTTAAAACTAAACCCGTAGAATGAAAGGATTCATTGCAGGTCCGATGACGGTCCCTGAGTATGACTGGTGGTGGGGTAAAAGAATCAAAGACAACATCCTAATTCGAAGTCAAGAAAACACTCACTCGATAGAGGAGTACTTACAAGTAATCCCATTTGAATTAGAGATCATCAAGTAAGATTTTGAGAAAATGAGTTCGGAATTGAAAAAGAAAATAAAGCAGTTAGAGGAGGAAAATATGTGGCTAGGACTAGACGTCGACGTCCACAAGCTAGAGGTCGAGAAATTAAGAAAAGGTAAGAACAAGGCCGAAGAAGATTTGGATAGTTTGAAGACAGATTACAAGAAGCTACGTATGTAATATCCTGATTTTGGGCCTAGTCGGAATAGCGGTTTCGTGACCACAAAATTCGAGATAGAAATAATTATTTTATGACTATTTTGAGGTCTATGATATGATTGCATGATTGTGTGAAAATTTCATGAAGAAATTTTATGCATAAAGTGCTTAAATTGAAATTAGGGACTGAATCGAATAATTTGTAAAACTTGCATTCTAGAAGTTTCTAGTATGAAATTGTTTTGAAATATTAATTAGGAGGTCTTAAATAGAAATTTTACCGATTTCTAAGTCTATGGACAAAAATTGGACATGGATGGAATTTTTGGAAAGTTTAGTAGTAAGGGCATTTTGGTCATTTAGGCGTAAAATGAATTAAAATACAAAATTAAAAGCCAATCTTGCTCATCTTCAACCCCATGGCCGAATATAGCAAGGAGAAACCATGGCTAGGGTTTTTCAAGCTTCCAAGCTCGATTGTAAGTCCGTTCTAGCCTCGCTTTTAATGATTTTTACGTTTTGGAGTCCCTAGCTCGATTAAGCTTATGCTAGCAATAATTCAACCTAGGGTTCATATTTGGAAAAATACCCATAGGTGAAATTTGTGTATTTTGGTGTTTTATGATAGAATATGAGGTTTTAAATTATGTTAGACAACTTATACTACTCGATTTTAAGTGAAAACGAGCAAAAGAGCTTAATCGGTAAAAATACCTAATAGTCATAAGTACATGTTAGAGTGAGAATTTGATGTTTCCATAGAAGGGAAAAATGATCAGCATGTCATAAAACATAAGAAAATAGGCTGAAGTTTAATTTACGAGCTTTGGGGCAAAAGTGTAAATATGCAAAAGTTTAGGGCAAAAGCGTAATTTTTCCAAAATATGATTTTGGGTCAATTTGAATAATGTGAGTCCTAATTAGACTATATTTTAAATGATAGAGCAAGGAAAACTGAAATTGGGCTAAAATGGAAAAATACCAAGTTGTGGATGAAATGGTAAAAGTAGCCATTTTAGCATACGAGGTAAGTTCATGTGTAAATAATGTAGCATAATTGTTATTTTTAAGTTATTGATGTTAATTACATGATATGCTGATTTTTTATCGTGAAATATTATGCTCGTGGTTAATGTTGAGTAATATGCAAATTATGTTTACTACTTGATAAATATGAATTGCTACCGAGTATCGGTTCCCGATATTCCATGGAAGACGGCAATGTGAGATCGAGGAAAAAAGCCCGTTTGAACCTTAGGAATAGATTAGGATACAAGTGACATGTCACTAGGATGGTTGAGCATCCGAACTCGTTGAGTTGAGTCCGAGTTCACTTATGGATGCGAATGTCCGAACTCGTTGAGTTGAGTCCGAGTTCGTGAAATGTAACTAGGCATCCGAACTCGTTGAGTTGAGCCCGAGTTCACTTATGGATGCGAACGCCCGAGCTCGTTGAGTTGAGTCCGAGTTCACTTAGGGGCGGGTTACATGATTTCTTGATTACATATGAGGCACTTATGTGCAAATTATCTGTATCCGAGTTGTATTCGATGTGTTCAACGGTGAAATTTCTAGTGAAATGAAAGAACACTTAAGATGCAAGCGACGTTTTGGTAATTGTTGTGAAATGGACACTTTGGACAGGTATGTTCTTAACCCTCGGGTTGATAATAGATACAACAACGATATGGTAGTAAGATGATGAATGATGTTTAGAAATATGATATATGTTTTGGTGATACCATGCTAAAGTTGTTTGGTATATTTGTATTGTTATGTTACTTGTTATTTACATATGAACTTACTAAGCATTTATGCTTACTCCCTCCTCTTTATTTACTGTAGTTTTGAACAAGCCAGCTCGAGAATCGGGACAGGTCGAAGGTTCGATCACACTATCCAAAGGACTTTCATCTAGGTAAATGGCTTGTAAAACTTAAGTATGGCATGTATAGCAATATATTTATTTTGTGTAAATAATTTTATGATATGGCCATGATTGGTTGAGAAAATGTTTGATATTGATAAGTCATGGTGATGGTTAAATTTAGATCATGTTTGATATCATGGAAGTTTAATAGGTTATCTAGTTCATAACAACTCATGAAAAGATGAAATTTGCCTTAAAACAGAATATTGCTGCAGCAATGACATGAATTTGAAAAATCACTAAAAATAGTATAAATGGAATTAAATGATGAGAAAGTTATTAAATTTAAGCTTAATGAGTCTATTTTCATATGGATAAAAAAAATAGGCATATAAATTATACTTTATGAGATATTTGAAACCTTGTGAAACAGGACTAGAGTGATTTTTGGATCCTCTGTTCTGACTTTAAAAATTCATAATAAATTGTAAAAAAATAATTATAAGTCATTATTTATATGTAAAGATTCCTTATTTAGTCTAGTTTTAATAGAAACAAACCTCTTAGTCATTGAAATTCTGTATAGAGAGATATCTGATTCGTAATACACAGATGTCAGAGCAGTCAAACCCTAAAACAGGGGAGACTTTAACTAATAAACTGTACTAATTTGCCCAACCAAAAATTCTAGAAAAAAATTAGTAAATATATATATGAGTCTAGATTTATGGAAAATTTACGGATCTTGATTTCAAGTTTCGTAACTCGAGATATGATTTTTCTTGTAACTGTGACGCGAGTAGCTAGAAAGCTGTGAATGTAGAAACAAAAGATTTGAAGTTCTTATTTTGATAAATTATGTTCGGTAACTCCTCAAGCTCGACTCCGGCGACGGTTTCGGGCGTGGGGCATTACATTTAGTGGTATCAGAGCAGGTTTAGTCGGTTCTTGGACTAACCTAGCATGTGTAAAAGTTTAGCTATACATGCCACTGATCTATGATAGTGTGATGTCTTCCGACGCGTATGAGTACCGTCTTATTTAGACAGGGTACTCTCCAAACGAGCTGCGCTGACCATGTTCAATGTTATGCGAAGGTATTTGAGTAAAGTTATGATTATGATAAGTCTCGGTTCAGAAAAGTATGAATAAAAGTTTATGATACATATGTGATAATATGTGAGATGAAAGTTCATGTTGTGATAAATATCCATATTTGCTTAATGCTCATACGATGTAGTGTATGTGGCTTACTTGATAAGATGAACGGAATAAATAGAAAGTAGTAGAGGTATGAATAAAGGTCATAATATCATGATATGAATGAAAATGTCCTTGTCTTGATTGGACGTTGAATGTTGATGAATGTTAATGATATACAATTTTTTATGAGATAAAGGATTATAATGAAATGAACTTATCTATGTTAAATTGTTGAACTGAATTATATGATTGTAATGATATGTACATGATGATGCACGAAATGAAAATTGTGATTGTGATGCAAATATCTATGTTTGTTTGGCCTTATATGATGTCATGAGCATGAATTAATTTAATTAAATGAATGGATAAGTGAAGCTATCTAGAAAACATAGAATGTATGCATAAGTATATTGTCTAAATGGGACAATAGGAAAATTGGTGTAAGCCAACATGAATGAATGACATGATTTTGATGATGTTGCTATGATGATGGGAGTTGTGTCATATGTGTATGTATAAGAAAGTCGAGTCAGAGGTCCTACAACCCCTCCCCCTTACCAAAGTGGTAGTTATAATAGAACTTCATGAGATTTGTATTGAATAAGTTTTCGGTTGAGAACCCAAAGAGTTCAGTGATAGAATAATTATAAGTATGATCAGAGATTGAAAATGAGCTGATAAGTAAAGTCGAGCCAAGAAAGTATCGGATTGACGTAAAGATTATTGGAGTTATACACTTGTCCCGATTAGAAAAGGAATTCTCCTTGGTAAACCGAATTACTCAGGTGCAAGGTCGAGAAAAGTGTAAATCGAAATTTATTCAGAACTGGCCTTCTTTAGTAAATGGTTTAATATGAAATTTGTGACGGAAGAACTAGTTGGGGAAATGTTAATTGAAATGTGAACTATCTGAGTGTGACAGTTATGACTGGATAGATTTAGCAGTCTCTTTTGAGATGTTCTACGTGTTTACCCGTTCTCAGAAATATTTCTATGGCTATTGATCTTCTGAAGAAATTCTTGTTATATGGGAATGTCTTTTAATCCTGGTGTTGGATGAAAGCATTGGTAGTCTGACTGGTTTATAATTTATATTGCTTTATTTCATCGGGTATTCTATTCCATTTCGTCTGATAAGAATATTATGATTCTGTTTCTTCTACTTGATGCTTCATCTGATATATATGTATGGGAAGATATATTGTTCTTGTTATATTTGATTCCAGTGGGATTAAATGATGTTTTCTTTTGGACTTTCTTTCTTTGAAGAATTATCGGGTATTCTCAGTATTTTCTCTATGAGTTTGGTTTTCGATTCTCGGCATAGTATCGTATCTTGGATTTCTTTATTCGGTTTCCTTGTTATCTTTGTTCCATAATTTGTCAATTATGACTCGTGTTCAAGTCGTTCTTCACTCGTGCTAATCATGTCAAATATGACTATACTTCTAATTTGATCTTGGTAATGTGGTGATTTTAGTATTGGGATTTTTTTCAATTTCGTGTAATGATTTGACATCAAGAAAGGCATAGGTGATAAAACGCGAGTTTCAATCGGTATGGTGAATTATTTATTTGAAAGATTTCATGTGACAATTATGTCGGATTATTTTCTCAAGTCGATAATATAATTTCATTTTGTACTTGATAAAAGAGTAAATAGTCCGAACGAGAAGTGTATATTTATTAGAAAGAGTTGGATATTAGTTAAAGTCACTACGAATGATAAGGTTTTCATCTTGTGAAAGCTAAAAGTTTATTACATGTTGACAAAGTTTGGATAGATGAGAATATTGGTAACCAAGCGTCGAACTAGACTAGTCTACATTGAGTAAAGACTTCGACTTTCAAGAATGTACCGTTGTATGAATTGTGATGTGTTTCAAGACAAGATGCGGTAATGTGATAGTTTAGAGCTTTTGATGTTACATAAAATCGGAGTTGTTAAAGGGGTTAAAGCCGAGCATTGAATCATCAAAATTATCCTTGCCGGTGTTGGTATTGGGATGGAAATGAGAAGGATTATTCTTGAGGCCATATCGAATTATTTCCATGGCGGAAAGAGGAAAATGTGATGTATCCTATTGTTAAATGTTTGGCGAGATCTATAAATCATATCGGTATTGAATGAATTCCTACTCATCGATTCATGGAATTTCGTGTCTTTTGATTGTTTAATTTCTTGGAATTCTAGTCTCCATTAACCAAAGTGAGATCTGGTTTTATGTCAAGATGACAAGGGAAACGGAGAAGGGTTGAAAATTTAAGAACAATTAAGAGATGAGTTCTTAAACTTTCAGAATATATGAGAAATTAATGAGATATATTGGAGGCACCGCCTGAGTGAAAGTTCTTCAGCACCGAATATGAAATTGAGGAATCTAAGTGAAGACCACTTTTCTGGTAAGATTTTCGGGGACGAAAATCCCTAAAGGGGGGGAGAGTTGTAATATCCTGATTTTGGGCCTAGTCGGAATAACGGTTTCGTGTCCACAAAATCCGAGATAGAAATAATTATTTTATGATTATTTTGAGGTCTATGATATGATTTCATGACTGTGTGAAAATTTCATGAAGAAATTTTATGCATAAAGTGCTTAAATTGAAATTAGGGACTGAATCGAATAATTTGTAAAACTTGCATTGTAGAAGTTTCTAGTATGAAATTGTTTTGAAATATTAATTAGGAGGTATTAAATAGAAATTTTACCAATTTCTAAGTCTATGGACAAAAATTCGACATGGATGGAATTTTTGGAAAGTTTAGTAGTAAGGGCATTTTGGTTATTTAGGCGTAAAATGAATTAAAATACAAAATTAAAAGCCAATTTTGCTCATCTTCAACCCCATGGCCGAATATAGCAAGGAGAAACCATGGCTAGGGTTTTTCAAGCTTCCAAGCTCGATTGTAAGTCCGTTCTAGCCTCGCTTTTAATGATTTTTACGTTTTGGAGTCCCTAGCTCGATTAAGCTTATGCTAGCAATAATTCAACCTAGGGTTCATATTTGGAAAAATACCCATAGGTGAAATTTGTGTATTTTGGTGTTTTATGATAGAATATGAGGTTTTAAATTATGTTAGACAACTTGTACTACTCGGTTTTAAGTGAAAACGAGCAAAAGGGCTTAATCGGTAAAAATACCTAATAGTCATAAGTACATGTTAGAGTGAGAATTTGATGTTTCCATAGAAGGGAAAAATGATCAGCATGTCATAAAACACAAGAAAATAGGCTGAAGTTTAATTTACGAGCTTTGGGGAAAAAGTGTAAATATGCAAAAGTTTAGGGGCAAAACTGTAATTTTGCCAAATATGATTTTGGGTCAATTTGAATAATGTGAGTCCTAATTAGACTATATTTTAAATGATAGAGCAAGGAAAACTGAAATTGGGCTAAAATGGAAAAATACCAAGTTGTCGATTTAAATGGTAAAAGTAGCCATTTTCAGCATACGAGGTAAGTTCATGTGTAAATAATGTAGCATAATTGTTATTTTTAAGTTATTGACGTTAATTATATGATATGCTGATTTTTTTATCGTGAAATATTATGCTCTGTGGTTAATGTTGAGTAATATGCAAATTATGTTTACTACTTGATAAATATGAATTGCTACCGAGTATCGGTTCCGATATTCCATGGAAGACGGCAATGTGAGATCGAGGAAAAAATCCCGTTTGAACCTTAGGAATAGATTAGGATACAAGTGACATGTCACTAGGTTGGTTGAGCATCCGAACTCGTTGAGTTGAGTCCGAGTTCACTTATGGATGCGAATGTCCGAACTCGTTGAGTTGAGTCCGAGTTCATGAAATGTAACTAGGCATCCGAACTCGTTGAGTTGAGTCCGAGTTCACTTATGGATGCGGACGCCCGAGCTCGTTGAGTTGAGTCCGAGTTCACTTAGGGGCGGGTTACATGATTTCTTGATTACATATGAGGCACTTATGTGCAAATTATCCGTATCCGAGTTGTATTCGATGTATTCAACGGGTGAAATTTCTAGTGAAATGAAAGAACACTTAAGATGCAAGCGACGTTTTGGTAAGTGTTGTGAAATGGACACTTTGGACAGGTATGTTCTTAACCCTCGGGTTGATAATAGATACAACAACGATAAGGTAGTAAGATGATGGATGATGTTTAGAAATATGATATATGTTTTGGTGATACCATGCTAAAGTTGTTTGGTATATTTGTATTGTTATGTTACTTGTTATTTACATATGAACTTACTAAGCATTTATGCTTAGTCCCTCCTCTTTATTTACTATAGTTTTGAACAAGCCAACTCAGGAATCGGGACGGGTCGAAGGTTCGATCACACTATCCAAAGGACTTTCATCTGGGTAAATGGCTTGTAAAACTTAAGTATGGCATGTATAGCAATATATTTATTTTGTGTAACTAATTTTATGATATGGCCATGATTGGTTGAGAAAATGTTTGATATTGATAAGTCATGGTGATGGTTAAATTTAGATCATGTTTGATATCATGGAAGTTTAATAGGTTATCTAGTTCATAACAACTCATGAAAAGATGAAATTTGCCTTAAAACAGAATATTGCTGCAGCAATGACATGAATTTGAAAAATCACTAAAAATAGTATAAATGGAATTAAATGATGAGAAAGTTATGAAATTTAAGCTTAATGAGTCTATTTTCATATGGATAAAAAAAAACAGGAATATAAATTATACTTTATGAGATATTTGAAACCTTGTGAAACAGGGCCAGAGTGATTTCTGGATCCTCTGTTCTGACTTTAAAAATTCATAATAAATTGTAAAAAAATAATTATAAGTCATTATTTATATGTAAAGATTCCTTATTTAGTCTATTTTTAATAGAAACAAACCTCTTAGTCATTGAAATTCTGTATAGAGAGATATCTGATTCGTAATACACAGATGTCAGAGCAGTCAAACCCTGAAACAGGGGAGACTTTAACTAATAAACTGTACTAATTTGCCCAACCAAAAATTCTAGAAAAAAATTAGTAAATATATATATATATGAGTCTAGATTTATGGAAAATTTACGGATCTTGATTTCAAGTTTCGTAACTCGAGATATGATTTTTCTTGTAACTGTGACGCGAGTAGCTAGAAAGCTGTGAATGTAGAAACAAAAGATTTGAAGTTCTTATTTTGATAAATTATGTTCGGTAACTCCTCAAGCTCGACTCCAGCGACGGTTTCGGGCGTGGGGGCGTTACAACGTATATCAATAAGAACTATTGGTTTGGGTAATACATCAGAGCAATGGCGGCAAGAAATTAAAGAAGAAAAGACTAGAGTCGATCAGTGGGAGAAGAAGTTTCAAGATGCTCGAATATGGGAGGACACTCTAAAAAAAGTTTGGTAGAGAGCCAGGATGAAAAAGAAAGGTTAAAAGCTCGGGTGGCAGAGTTAGAAAATTCACAACATCAGCATCATAGTTGCAACTCTGTATTCGAATTAAGGGCCAACCTAAACAAGATTGAGGATTTAAAAGGAAGGATAGAAGAGCTCAAGACCACACTGCGAAATGGTGAACTTTGAGTTTAACTTCTTGATGCAAACAATAAACATTAGAAAGAACAGCTCCACCACTCTTAAGATCAGATCAGAGATAGAGATTATATCATGGGCGAAGCCGTGGCTCAAGTGCGAGAGGACGTACTAAGTGTAAAATATGAGTCGGAATCAGATCGGGGTCGAGAGTTGGCTTGGCTTCTTAGAAACGTTATGGCTTTGGGTATTAGGGAAAAGTCATATATGTAGTCCATTTAATGTAAAGAAATTTATTTTCTAGCAAAGTTATTCTAATGAAATTAAATCAGAATCAATGTCTCTCTTTGCATTCATTCATCTGCATGACATTTCATCATATGCATTAAGTTTCATGAAAAGACCTTAATTAATTAAAATTATGACAGTTACCCTGGAAACCAACTAAAATCCACCAATTAAATATCATTACGGTACCCGCGGCAAAACAAAAGCAATGGATTAAAAAATGAAAAAATTAGAAAAGTTGCAAAGAGATATGCAGGAACAGCTGCAGGTACAGATGCAAGAACAACTAGCCAAAATTCAATAAGATATGAGGGATCAGATGTTAGAATCGTAAAGAAGTTTGATGAGCCAAAAGGGCATGATAAAGGGAAAAGCCCTATGGTAAATTCTGGAGATGATCATGAAGACCCCCCCGCCTATCCTCCTGGCTTCGCACTGACAAACGCCCAAATGCAACCAGATCTGTACTCACAAAGGCCACCTATTACCATTAAATCCCAATATCAGACCGGTGCCTCGGCACCGATGAACTTTCTAACGAGCTCGGGTTCTAATCCAGGGGATAATCTAACAAATTTAGTTGTCCCTGATATCAATGATGTGGTAGAAATGGAAAAGGCAAGAGTGGATCTGCCAAAACAACTTAAGGACCAGTGCAGATGGCTAGAAGAGAAATTCAAAGTAATGGAGACCGCTGACTACCATTGCGGGGTTGACGCTAAGGACTTGAGCTTGGTCCCAGATCTAGTGCTCCCACTAAAATTTAAAATTCCGGAGTTTGAAAAGTACGAGACTAGCTACCCCGAAGCTCACATCACAATGTTCTATCTAAGGATGACAGGATACGTTAATAATGATCAGTTATTAATTCACTACTTCCAGTACAGTCTGATCGGGTCTGCGGCCAAATGGTAAAACCAGCTAAGTCGTGCCCAAATTAATTTATGGAATGACTTGGCATAGGCTTTTATGAAATAATATGGTCACACATAGCACCCGATAGAATCACTTGCAAAATATAGAGAAGAAGCCCAGTGAGAGCTTCAGGTAGTATGCCCGAGGTGGAGAGAGATAGTGACGCAAGTTCAGCCACCTTTTCTAGAGAAGGAAACGACTATACTTTTTATCAAAACTCTGAAAGCTCCATTCATCAACCATATGATGAGAAGCGCTACTAAGAGCATTTCAGACATAGTGATGTCTGGAGAGATGATAGAAAACGCGATAAAATGTGGGAAGATAGACGAGGGGAAAGGCACCAAGAGCTCAACCCCGAGGAAGAAGGAGAACAAGATAAATAATGCGAGCATGTATAACAAAGGCTATGCAAAGCCAATTACTGTAAGCCAACCGAAGACTTAACTACTAGCCATCAAGGCCCTCCGAGGCAAGAATCCAATACAAGGCCAAGTACAGAAAAACTCCAGCTTACGCCCATCCCAATGACGTATAGGGAGTTGTACCAAAGTCTATTCGACGCACATGTGGTATCCCCATTCTATCTAAAACCCATGCAACCCCTGTTCCCAAAATGGTATGACACAAGCACCCAATGTGAGTACCATGGGAGGATAGTAGGGCACTCGATCGAGAACTACACTACGTTTAAAAAGTTGATCGAAAGATTCATCAAAATGGGGATCGCAAAATTCAATGACCCATCAAGAACTAACTTAGCAGGGAATCCGTTACCCAATCATTCTGATAAAGGGGTAAATGCTATAATCGAGAATGGGGGTAAAAGAATCAAAGCTGACATAACTAAAGTAAAAACCCCACTGAGGTGGGTTTGGGAACAAATGGTAAATGGAGGTTTAATCATACAAGATTCAAAGGAAAGGCTTAAAATAGCAAGAAAATACTGTGAGTTCCATGTCGAGTAAGGTCATGACATCCAAAAATGCACTGGGTTCAGGACCACAGTACAAAATCTGATAGACAATAAAGAGATGAAATTTTATGAAGAGATCAAAGGATCAGAAGAAGGAGAGGTTTAAGCCTAATAGGAGGGATCAACAGAAAGGGTCCAAAAAGTTAATCACCCTGTGGTGATCATTTCACGATCAAGAAACAATGAAGTAGTAATACAAATGTCACCGAGAGTCATAATCCAAAAACCTGTGTCCTTTCCCTACAAGGATAGCAAAAGGGTTCCTTGGAACTATGACTACAACATGACAATCTCGGAAGAGAAGAACCCGACTAGCGCTTCAGAGGAGAGCCAAGATGCAAGTTTCTATACATGCAGTGGGAGGCGTTATGATTCTGCGAGTACAGGAACCAAAACTGTTAAAGGAAAGACCCCATTAGTCAAGTAAAAGAAAGAGAATACGGTCAGGCTCAAATCTCCAGTTAACGGGCCAATAACTGAGAATGAAGCTAGGGAATTCCTGAAATTCTTAAAGCATAGCGAGTACAGCATTGTAGAACAGCTACATAGGCAACTAGCTCGCATCTCAGTGCTAGCTTTACCCTTAAGTTCGGAGAAGCGCGTTGATGAAAGTGCTGAATGAAACTTACGTCACGAGCGATATCTCTGTAAACAAATTGGACCGCCTAGTCAACAATATAAGTGCCGACAACTTCATCTTCTTCAATGATGATGAGATACCGCTAAGGGGTATGGATCTACGAAAGCTCTGTACATCACCACCCGTTGCAAAGGATATACATTATCGAGAGTATTAATTGATAATGGATCAGCATTGAATGTCTTGCCCTTATCCACGCTGAATAGGTTGCCTGTGGATAGTTCTTACCTAAAGACACACAAAAACATAGTGAGAGCATTCGATGGTATTGAAAGGAAGGTGATGGGAATGATCGAGATACCTCTTTTAATTGGGCCAAACACATATAAGGTGAACTTCTTAGTGATGGACATTAAGCCTTCGTACAATTGCTTGTTAGGGAGGCCTTAGATTCACTCAACGGGAGCAGTACCGTCATTATTACATCAAAAGTTAAAGTTGGTAACTGAGGGTAGACTAGTAACGATAAATGCGGAGGAAGACATTATTGCATCCGTTACCAGTGATGCCCTATATATAGGGGCGGGCGACGAGGTGATAGAATATTCCTTTCAATCGCTGGAATTTGTCAATGCAACATTCATTGTCGAAGGGAACAAAATTTTAATACCCAAAATATCCAATACTACAAGGATGGGCCTGTAATTGACGATCGGAAAGGGAGCCTTGCCGGGAAGAGGGCTCGGAAGATATCTCCAAGAAAAGGTTGAGGCTCCAATATTGAAAGATAAACGAGACCGCTTTGGCTTAGGATTCAAGCCAAATGCAAGGCAAAAGAAAAATGAGCAAGAGAAGAAATAGGAAAGGAGAAGAGCATGTTTAAGTGGGAGAGAGGTCAAATGAGAGCCAATGACCTTTCCTCATATATCTAGAATGTTTGTGTCGAGAAGAATAATCTACCCCGAACAGAAGATGACAAAAAATGAGTCTGCCAAAAAAATGTTGGAAAATTTGAGCATTAACGCCATATCCTAGAAAGAAACAAGAGAAGAAAATCTATCAGACATTTGCCCATACGTACCTGGGAGCGCTTTGAACAATTGGACCGCGGAGGAGATCCATGTAACTTTTAGAATTAATTTAGAGTAATGTTCAAAACAAGCTTATTGTTCTAAGCCTAGGTGCAATAATAATCCTTTTGTTAAATAGGCATATGTTCAAATATCTTTATTTTAATAAAATGCATCTTGATGTCTCACTCTGTGCAAGTATTCTTTTATTATTTTCATTCTATTCATAACCAAAATATTCTTTTATTCTTTCCATTTTATTCATAACCAATCATATGGATATTTATTCTTAGATTCTTTTTTTTCTTTGGGTCTTCTTTCATCTCCATAACAGGTCCCTAAATATCAATGATATAAGCGACGCTGCTACTGACTCAGAGTCTCCTTTTGAGCATGATACGGGTATGGAGAATTCTCAGGATTTTGAAGATGATCAAGACTGTAACCTATCTCCTGATTTTTTGAGGATGGTAGAGTAAGATGAGAAAAAAATCCTACCTCACAAAGAGTCAGTGGAAATTGTGAGCTTAAGAGAGGGAAAAGAGGTGAAGATTGGAGCTTGTATCGTCGCAAAGACAAAGCAAGACCTCATTAAGTTACTCCAAGAATTCAAGAATATCTTCGTATGGTCATATCAAGACATGTCTGGGTTAAATACTGATATCGTGGTACATCGACTCCCCATAAAAGAAGAGTGTAAGCCAGTTCAACAAAAACTCTAAAAGATGAGGCCCGACATTTTGTTGAAAATAAAAGAGGAGGTCAAGAAAAAAATTGATGCTGGTTTCTTACAAGTGGTTAAGTACTTAGAATGGGTAGCCAATATAGTCCCCGTTCCTAAAAAAGATGGGAAAGTACGAATATGTGTAGACTATCGGGATTTGAACAAAGCCAGCCCAAAAGACAATTTTCCATTGCCTTACATTGATACCTTAGTAGATAACACGGTAGGTTACTCACTTTTCTCCTTCGTGGACGATTTCTCAGGATACAACCAAATAAAGATGCATCCTGAAGACATGAAAAAGACTACATTCATAACCATGTGAGGAATATTTTGCTATAAGGTGATGCCATTTGGGCTAAAAAATGCAGGAGCAACATATCAAAGAGCCATGGTAACCCTGTTCCATGATATGATACATAAAGAAATCAAAGTGTATATTTATGATATGATCGAAAATTCCCGAATAGAAAAGGAGCATGTGCAAGTTCTGAGGAAACTGTTCTTAAGGTTAAGAAAGTACCAGTTAAAGCTCAAACCAGTAAAATGCACCTTCAGGGCTAGGTCAGGAAAGCTGCTAGGATTCGTAGTCAGTGAAAAGGGGATAGAGATTGGCCCAGACAAAGTCAAGGCTAAACAAGAATTGCCTCCACCGCGCACTAAAAAAAAAGTTCGAGGTTTCCTAGGAAGACTAAATTACATCGCCTAATTCATTTCATAGCTAACTGAGAAATGTAACCCCATATTTCGTCTCCTTAAGAAACACAACTCAGGCGTATGGGATGAGGAGTGCAAGAAAACTTTTGATAAAGTCAAGCATTACTTGTCCAATGCCCCAGTACTGATGCCACCTTACCCAGATAAGCCGCTGATACTGTACTTGGCAGTATTCGAAAATGTTATAGGATGTGTGCTAGGCCAACATGATGAGTCGAAAAAAAAAGAAAGAGCGATATATTATCTCAGCAATAAGTTCACTGAATGTGAGACAAGATATTCGTCAATTGAGAAGTTGTGTTGCATCTTGATTTGGACAACCCAGAGACTGAGATAATTCATGTTGTACCACACAACTTGGCTCATCTCAAAACTAGACCCTCTGAAGTACATGATGGAGTCAACTCGTTTGAATGGAAGAATGGCTTGATGACAAATTTTACTTTTTGAATTTGACATAGTTTACGTGAACCAAAAGGCTATAAATAGGAGTGCAATAGCGGATTTTTTGGCCAGTAGAGCTCTAAAATATTACGAGCCTTTGAATTTTGATTTCCCAAATGAAGATCTGAAATATATTGCAACCATTGAATAAGGTGCTCAAGAAGAAAATCCTTGGAAACTAAACTTCGATGGGGCCTCTAACGCCGTGGGTAATAGAATTGGGGCGATCCTAGTATCCCCAAACGGAGATCATTGTCCCTTTGCTAGTAAATTAGATTTTGATTGTACAAATAACATGGCAGAGTACGAAGTATGCATCATGGGTATCTGTGCGGCCATTGAACGCAAAATCAAAGTGCTAGAGGTATACGGGGACTCTGTGCTAGTGATCTATCAGCTCAAAGGTGAATTGGAAACAAGAGACCTCAAATTGATCAATTACCGAAAGCTAGTTCTTGAGTCAATTAAAAAGTTTGATGATACCACTTTCTGTTACCTCCCACGAGATGAAAACCAGATGGCTGATGCCTTGGCTACCTTAGCTTCTATAATCAAAGTAAACAAGCCAGAAGATGTGAAGCCTATCCAAATGAGTATTTATGAGGCTTCAGCTCATTGCTATAATGTCGACGAAGAAGAAGAAAAGGATGATCACTCTTGGTATCACGATATATTGCAATATGTGAGGAATTGTGAATACCCAGACCAAGCAACTGAGAATGATAAAAGGACATTGAGAAGACCAATGACTGTGTCTTAGATGGAGAGATCCTATATATAAAAAAAATGATCAGGTGCTGCTAAGATGTATGGACGCTGTTGAGGCTAAGCAAATCTTGGAATAGTTCAATGAGGGTGTCTGCAGAATACATGCTAATGGTTTCACAATAGCCAAACAAATCCTGAGATTTGGATATTATTGGTCCACTATGGAAAGAGATTGCATCAGCTATGCCAAGAAGTGCCATAAATGCCAAATTTATAGAGATAAAATTCATGTACCTCCTTCACATCTTCATGTTATGACTTCTCCATAACCTTTCTCCATGTGGGGCATGGATGTCATCGGCCGATCTCGTCGAAAGCGTCTAATGGGTATCGATTCATCTTCGTAGTCATTGATAACTTTACTAAGTGGGTAGAGACCACTTCTTATGCCAATGTCACAGAGCTGACAGTCAGTAAATTCTTGAAGAAAGAGATCATATGTCGATATGGGATACCAGAAAGGATCATATCAGACAATGCACTGAACTTGAACAATAGTACAATAACGGAGGTCTGCAGTCAATTCAAAATTAAACACCACAACTCATCACCATATCACTGAAAGATGAATGGCGTGATGGAGGCGGCCAATAAGAACATCAAAAATATCGTGGGGAAAATGACGGATACTTACAAAAATTGGCATAAGAAATTACCATTTGCCCTCTATGCCTACAGAACGTCAGTTAGAACTTCTACCGGGGTAGCGGCTTTTTCTTTGGTTTGTGGGATAGAGGCAGTTTTGCCCATTTAAGTTGAGATGCCTTCTCTTCAAGTTTTATCAGAGTTAAAGTTGGATGAAGTAGAGTGGATCTAGTCCCAAATGATCAGCTGAACATGATCGAAGGAAAACGGCTAAAGGCTATCCGTTATGGTCAAATGTACCAAAAGCGAATGATGCAGGCTTATAATAAGAAAGTTCGCCCTAGTGAATTCCATGAAGGGAACCTAGTTCTTAAAAAGATCCTTCTCATACAAAAAGATTTCAGAGGAAAATTGATGCCAAACTGGGAAAGACCATATGTAGTAAAGAAGTCATTTTCTAGAGGAGCTCTGATTTTGACCGAAATGGATGGAAAAAACTTGCCCAATCCTGTGAATTCAGACTCAGTCAAAAATACTTCACCTAAAAAAGAAAAGAAAAGAGAGAGGCTAAGGAAAAAACCCACAAAGGGCGCTTTGAGACCAAATGAGTTTTAAGTTGAAAACCCAGAAATGGGCAATTCAAATTTTGATCAAAGGTGGGGCATGCGGTAATCTCACTATTCCTGAATTAACAAGAAGGAAGAATGCTACATTTTGGGGCATCAACGAAGTACTCTGGATCTTTTAAGCACGCATCAAATTCAAAGGGTCCTCGAGGAGTTTGTGTAGAGACGCTTATACTACGATATCTGAGGCACCTATTTTTATTTTTTTGTATCTTAGCAAAATTTCCTATCTTGATTAACTTATTTCGAGTTTTGATATAAATAAAATTTCATCTTTCTGTTGTGATAGTCTTTTTCAAGCATGTTTCATTGAAATACGATTAATGGACTAATAATTTTCAAGCAAAAGGGGTTTTGCATATTACTCTGAAAAGTTCAAAATAGTACAAAGACCTGAAGCAGGACCACTGGTTAGAACTAACCAAATCCGAGAGTTGGAAACGTTGGGGAAAGCATAGCCCAAATTGTGATTATTCATCGAGTTTTCTGTTAGAGATATTAGAGGAAGACAGAGTAATACATTAGTGATAAAAACTTGATGAACAATGAGCAATGACAACCCAAACATTAAGATGGGATCATTCTTATGACATTCGCATTCATGCAAACACCACTCATACATATCTAGTTAGGAGCATTTGATTCATTCTGATCATAACATCCTAATCACTCAGCATAAAGATAGGCCCATGAAATGGATTCTACAGGTCATGTTCCCCAAAGAATGGCGTAACAGACCAGAGAAACCAAAAATCCTATATCCCTAAAGATGTAGTGGGATGGATTGAAATCACCATGGCGAATCTTATTTCCCTGAAGTTGCAGCGGAGTAGATTAAAGCCACAAGTCTTATCTCCTTGAAGTTGCAGTGGAGCAGATTGGAGATAACAAATCTTATTTCCCTGAAGTTGCAGAGAAATAGATTACAGCTACAAGTCACAAATCCTATACCTCTGAAGTTGCACTAGGTTGGATCAAATCTACCATGGCGAATCTTATCTCCCTGAAGTTGCAGTAGAGTAGATAGAAACCACTAGTCTTATCTCCCTGAAATTGCAGAGGAGCAGATTGAAGATAGCAAATCTTATCTCTCTGAAGTTGCAGTAGAGTAGATTAAAACTATAAACAACAAACCCTATCTCTCTAAAGTTACAGTAGAGCAGGTTGAAATTACAAATCTAATTTCCCTGAAGTTGTAGTGGAGTAGATAGAAACCACAAATCTTATCTCCATAAGGTTGCAATGGAGTAGATTGAAGAAAGCAAGTCTTATCTCCTTGAAGTTCAGTGGAGCAGACTGAAGATAGCGAATATTATTTCCCTGAAGTTGCAATGGAACAGATTAAAGCTACAAGCTACTAATCTTATCTCCCTCAAGTTACAGTGGAGTGGATCGTTGATTGCAAATCTTATGTCGTTAAAGTTGCAGTGGAACAAATCTAAGCCACAAATCTTATCTCCCTGAAGTTGCAGTGGAGCAGATTAAAGCAACAATTCCTATACCCTTAAAGATGCATTGGGTTAGAACAAGGCTACTTGAAGAATATGAGTACCAAAAAGTCAAGATTCGACAAAACCAGGCCAAATTAGCCCTTTTTAAAGTCTTTGCTCCATTCTCGTTACATGACAATGAGCAAAAAGGGGTAGCTGTAATAGGCCAATTTTGGCCTGGGCCCAAGAGCCAAATATAAGACCAAAAAGAAAGACCAAAATACATTAAGTGTCCATTTTACAAAACAAATAACAGGCCCAATTTCCACATTAAAACCCAAACCCAAATGACCCAAACAATCAAAAACCCTAAAACCCAAGTCACCCAAACACATAAACAAAACAGCAAACCCTAGCCTCCCTAAGAGCTTCAGCCGCCGTGCCTCATCACGCAAGTCATCACCGTCGCACGCCAACCTTCGCACGCCCTTGAAAGCTGCAAAAAAAAATTAAATGCAATGGCAAAGAGGAACACGCGGGCAACAGTAGTAAATTGCAAAACAACAAAAATTAGAAACTAAAGAGTTGTAAAATTCGACTATAAAAACCCAAACTCTATCTTTGTACTTTTTTTTTTACGAACAAACAAAATTAAATACAAAAAAGATTGAATATTCATAAATCTTCTAAAGATGATTTCGTTTCATGTTTTTATATTTACTTTGCTCTAAGTTTTTTTTTTTATTTCATATAAGAGAATATAAAAGGGGAAGGAAAACTTACCGGAGTCCGCATCCTCTTCTTCAAGAATTCCCCCTCCGGCGCCGAAATCTGCCCAAAGAAAGGGTGGAGATCCCCTTTCTCTTGATATTCTCGAACTAGGAAAGCTTCACTTTCAGACCCGTTTTAAAAAGAGCTGAAAATATGATTTTTGCGTGGCTCCGACCACTGTCCACAGTGGAGCCACTACGGTGTTGCGACGAATACCGGGAAACCCATCAGCCTGACCTAGACCGGAGGAGGGGAGAGTTAGAGAGAGTTGAGTCTTTTTTTTAGTTTTTTTTTAAGAGAATGGGTTAAAATGAAATTTTTTTAACAAATTTGGGCTTAAATAGTGCCTTGAAACGGCACCGTTTCAATTTACCCCCAAGTTCCAAAATGGTGCCGTTTTGGGGGGGAACCCGCGACCCGACCCGATTAGTGGGGGATCCGCATGTTTTTAAGACCCAAATGGGCTATTTTCTATTTTGATCCTTCTATTTTTCTTGTACGTTTCAATCTGATCTCGTGATAGTTTGACATGTTGGAGATTTGTCCCCATAATTTATTCTTGCTTACATTTTGGCCCAGACTGAAACGCTACACATAAGGGCTGGGAATATTCTTCCAATCAGTCCCTCATTCTTTGCGCGCGTTCTATTTGGGCCCTATTTCCTTTCTTTTTTTTATATATAAAATTCACCCATTTAGTTTTATTTCATTTTTAATTCGGTCCTCGACCAGTCAAGGGACAATGCGCTTAGTAAGGTTTTGGGATATTTTCCCAATTAATCCCTCGTCCTTTTTGCGCATGTCGAATTAGTCCCTTTGTTTTTTTATCTTGATTTATCCCGTTAATTTTATTTGGGTGACAATTGGATCCTCATTTCATTTTAACTCCATATGTATTTATTTGTTAGCCTTTTTTTCTTTATTTTTATTTTAGTTATTTTATTTATTTTATTCTTATTATTACTATTTAAAATTGTTCTCTTATTTTCTTTTTTTACTAAACATCTATTTGTTTATTTTGTTTTGTCATCCATTATTATATTTATGTACTTTATTACAAATTGCACCCCAATTCTCATTTATATTTTAATTTGGTCTTTTATTTTCAATATTTTATAAATTATTTTTATATATTTATTTTATATATTTATTTAATTACTTCTTTGTCCTTTTGTAAAGAATAATTAGTATTTTCTTTTATGTGCCTTGTTTTGTCATGATTATTATCGTTATCATTATTGATATTCATTTTGTTAATTATTTTATTATTAATGTTGGTATTAAAATAATATACATTGTGTGAATATTGCCATTACATATTCTAGAAATTATTTATTAACATATTCATATTGTTGACATTCATTAACATTGCATCTAAGTCGTGTATTATTATTCCATGCTCTATGTTACCTTTTGTTTATTTAGTTTAAATCACATCGTGTATTACGCTCCAACGTATTTGTCCAATATAGACTAATTTATTTTGCTCCAAACAAAATAAACGTGCATCGTTAAATGCTATACTTGTTATTATTCAAAAATAAAAAATTTTCAAAAATAAGGCAATATTTCGCGTTTTGGGAAATCAAGAAATCATACCCTAACTTACGGGGTTTCTATTTTCTTGTTAAACCTAAATAGCCAAATATCCTTTTAAATTCCAAAATACATGAAGTTTCGAAAAATTTAAAGGCAAACTTGTTCTCGAATGTTTGAATGTCGCATCCTAACTTACGGGATGTGGCATTTCATTATCTCGGGACGAGTGGGCCTTTGATGTTCGTTTCAACTTAATTTAAGCTTTTAAAAAAAATGAGCTTTAATGAAAAGGGATCGTATTTTAAATCTTTTCAAAATTTCAACTTTCGACATTAAGACATTAATTAATCAAGTAGGTACCAATTTTGGGCGTAACGAGGGTGCTAATCTTTCCTCGCACACAACCGACTCCCAAGCCCGTTTTCTTGAGTTTTGCAGATCAAAATCGTTATTTTAATAAACCAAAATATTTTATTAAAACGATCAAATTACGAGGTGATCTGATCACACCTCATAAAAAAAGATTGATAGCGACTCCATTTTCGTTTTTAAATAAAAGTCGACCCTTTTCAAAAATTGGTTTCGAGATGTAAGACAAAAGTACTCAAAACACTAATTTAAGATTTTTGTTTTACTGCAAAAGATCAAACCCCCTACTTATTGAACAGAAAGGGGAAATAGGAAATTTTTTACTTTAGGATTGATGTGAGCTGTATCAGCAGGCTTCTTGCCTTCTTCTTGATTGGCTACTCCTGACATCTTCTTCTATCTATGAGCTATGTGGGATTAGTAGGGTTTAAAATAGCAGTGGCATAGTGATGTCGTGGCCGCTATTTCGCAGTAGCGGCGCCCCTGACACCACTAAACACAGTTCAACAAATTTAACATACAGCGGATGGCAGCTGCAAGTAGCAGTGTATCGGGAAATAGCGGCGTTAACAAGTCCGCTATTTCAGCTAAATCGATAGGTTAAAGTAAACAGAGCAGTGCAGCAGACGCAGAACGAGAAACAGAAACCGAGCCAGCCATAACTCAAAATCTGATGACTCAAGTAGAAATCAATGTTTAAATTAAGTTTAGGGTATCAAAAATTGCCTTAACTTCCTGGTCTCTCGGCAACTTGAAGGCGCTTGGGTCCTGAAGAGGAGGGTGGCTCGGGAATTTTCTTCATTCGGACTAAGAATTCTATTTGAATTTTAATTTTTATACATATAGACTATTTTTGTAAATATCTGGAATTGGTTGAATTGGATTCGTCTCGAAACTATTTTTTTTTTTTTAAAATGAACTTCGAATTAGATCGAAGTGCGTTGGATTCAAGTTTTTTTGTCATCCCTAATTTAAAGGTTGAATTAATTTTAAATATAATATGTCTAATTATTATTATTCAAAATTATTTGCTATATTATTATTGGAGTTTTTGACCTCATCACCTAGGGTTGAAAATGAATTATATATTATTTAGGCTTTAGTAAAACAATTAAAAATAGAAATTGTGGTATTATTTTGGAGTCAAATTTTTCATTAACGGTGTATTTCGATAATTATTATATATTAAAAATTCAATATATTTTAATATTTATATTGCTTTTATTTGACTGGGTTTGTATTTACTATTTATGTGTAATTGAATAATAATGAAAATGTTTTATATTTTTATATTTGTTAACATTTTATATTTAAAGAATAGGAAATGGCCATCATTTCGTCATAAGGTTAAAAAAGAAGAAAAAGGTAATAAAAACAATATATTAACTCGTAGAAAAGAATATAATGAAAATTTAAGTGATTAATCTTATAAATATGGGTGTTTGACGTTTAAATACTCGAGTTTATTTGCTTTTAAAACATAATAAGTTTTAAATAATATTGTTTCAAAAAGAAACAAGCTATATCAAATTCACTTATATAATTATTTATAATCGTATTCAATACAATATATTATTTATATATTTTTAAAATATATTAAATATTATTGTTTAATATATATATATATATATATATATATATATGCTTGTAAGCATAAGATAATCTATTTTTCAAAGTGAGGTAGGGGCAAATATTGTTAAATTCACTATCATTTCACAGTTGGTATGTGCTACTTCATCACCTGCATCGCTCCGCTATCGATGCATAATCTTAAAAACTATTACCACCAAGGCTTCAAGTAGTGAGTTTCTCCATATGTTACACAAATTAGACCGGTTCAAGTGGATTATATAAGTTATATTTGACCAAGTAACCTCCATGAGACGGTTTGTGTGCATTTGTCACGGGCTTTCGTCCGCGACCCGTGACACTCCGCTCCACTCTCGATGATTAATCTTGAAAACCACTATCACCTCCGTAGATGTTGGATACATCCATCCCCGTCCCACTCCGTTCCACTTCAATTTAATTTTTGCCACTTGTCTTTAATATTTTCAATTTTTTAAAATCAAATAAAGATTTAAACATAAAATATATGAATTTTTCTATGTTATGTTATTACATTTTTACCTTTTCAATTGTTTACATATACAAGGATAAAATAGTAATTTCATATAGTGGAGCAAGTCGGGGTGGGGCAAGTAATTATCATAATCATTCCATACCCACTATTCAAAAGAAAATATCCATCCCGTCCTGCCCCGTGATAAATGCCAAAAGTAACATGTTTTAGCCTCATTCTTAATGCGTTTTTAGATGATTATTCGATTTAAAATGGTGAATTTTATGCTTCTAGTCCGTTAAATTCATGTTTCTATACTTAAGAGAGCATTTGGGAGCACTAGAAGTGAAAATCGGAGCAAGTTTTAGAAGCTACACGGGCTGGGTCATTCCACACAGGCTGCCACACGGCCATGTGCCAAACCGTGTGAAAATCATGAATTGTGCTCCAAATACGTGAAAAAACGTAATTTTTAAGTTTTTCGAGCATTTTAAGACCTATATACGACAAAGATAAGAAGAAATGAGTGAGCCGTCATAGAATACTCAAGAAAACAACTTGAAAGCACTATTGAAGCTGACTCTGAAGTAGATTTCCATCAAGATTGAAGATCTCCTTTTGATTTCTTTGAAATTTATTATGAGTTTCTTAATTTCTTGCGGTTATACTGTTTTCTGGATGTTTTTATTTGTGATTATGAACTAACTTTTTAAATACCTAGGGGAGGCCCATGATGAATTCTGCCTTTTGATTTTTGTTTTACGCAATAAATACTTGAATCTTGTTCTCAATTATGTGTGTATAATTCTTGGTTTAGTATTTCTGGACTATTAACCCATGTGCTTAAATCAAAGGAGGAAAAGTTTTTGTTCAAGAGTAGATCTAGCATAATTGAGTGGAGTTGCATGCAATTATAGAAATAGGACAACATAAATCTACCAAATAAGTGTCAAATCTACTAGGGGGATTCATAGATCTAGTTAATGCGATAATGGGGGTTTTAATTAGAACAAAATTTTAATTAATCAACATAGAGTTAGTTGCTCTTACTCTCAAAAGAGATATTAGCATAATTAGGGATTTCTACGGATCAAGATATTAAGTGAAGAAATTGTTTAATTCAGATTGATAATAATAGATGAAATTTAAGTAGATTCTTTAATGGGTATTGTTTCGCTTCTTGGTTGTTAATCAATTATTTTCTTGATTTGTTTTTTGCCGTGTTCTTTAGTTAATTAATGTAGTTTTAATCAATCACTCTAATTTTTCGGTTAAATAATAGAAAGACGATAATTACTAGTACTTTTAGTCTTCCTGGGAACGATATTTGTACTCACCGTGACTATATTATTAATTGATATTTGCATTTACCTTTGTCGAATTTTTAGTTGATTTTGTGGATATCACCCCGTATCCACTTTTCAAAAGAAAAAATCCACTCCATTCAAAATGGATCAATTCAAAATCTATCAGACAGTGTGGGTTTTGTTATCCCTAAATCTACTAAATAATAATCTCAACACATATTTAGCAAAGTGGCTCAGATTATCGAGCAAAATCATTTGGATATATACATGTGTATTAAGAAGATCCGGTAAATAGGCATAGAAGTTCATTATTAATAGGGTAAACTACATTAGTAGTCGGTTAATTACTGGTAAGGTTTTTTTGGTCACCCAATTGTAAAATGTTATAAAATGATCACTCAACTCTTTTATTTTGGTCTCTTTTTATTTTGTCATCTATCGCTAAAAGGCTAGTAGAAAGATGATATGATAATTTTTAAAATTTGCATTTAAATCAATTACAAATTCTAAAGTTGTGATTGTTGAGACTTGAGGAAAATTATATTTGAATATTATCCTAATGAAGATAGATATGACTATGAAATAACATTTCCTACATCCACGATCATGATAAACACAAATACAATAAAATTGTGATTACAACCTCATTTTAAACCCCGCGGATTAGGACATTGATCGTAATCGGGAATTGATTTCGAGTTTTCAGGGTCCAACTTAGCGACTAACGATGTCGTTTTCAAAAGTTTTGGGTTGGAAAAAATGAGTTTTGTCCGATAGACAAAACGTGAAAGGAAACAAAGTCCAAATGTAGACTAAACCCTTACCTCAAAATATATTTGGGCTTCCCACTAAAATCGGGCTACTAATGGAAAATTTAAGTTTATATTTGATTGGCTAAATTGTCAAATAAGTCATCCGAAAATAATTAAAAAATCAATTAAGTTTCTTGTTGAAAAGTATACCCTATTGAAACATTTGAATCATGATTTGTATTCAATTAAGCCCTTTGAATTCATATCTCTCCCACATCGTATATATTGATAACAGTGTTATTGAATTGGTGTCACAACTTGATATCAACTTAAGGAAAATGATAATATCATAATAAACAATTGATGATGTATTTACTAATTTAAATTTTCTTTTTTTCACAATCAAGTAATTTTCTATTTTATTGTTAATAGGTTCAAATTGTACGTTTTATCATTTGCCATTTGTTATTTTTAAACATATATCCATATTCTAAATACATAGTTTTAACACATATATTTGTGATAAAAAATTTTAATATAAATTTTTGCTACAAATGCTTAGAAGAATAAAGGTTACAAATTACCATATGTTGTTGGGCACCATGTTCCCATTGAGTTATTATATCCCTTGTACGAAAACAAAAATGTGAATAAGGGCAAATGTCAAACCTTCAATTTTCCTCCATCCATAAGAAATAAGTAGGGTAGCAATCTCATTGGGTCTAATAAAAGCCTTGTTAGGGGTGGGATTGTTGTCTACCACAAAAATCCCTTTCCTTTGCCATCTTGTAATTAATTGTACCAACACCACTTGTAGGAAACTACAATTTTCTTTTGCACGATTAATTGCAATCAAGAAAATTGCTTTCCATATTAAATTCTAATTACCTAATTAATTTGAATTAATTGTTTTGTTAATCCTTCAATTTGATTTTATACTCTAATTACAATAAAAAATAAAAAGAACACAAATATAAATAAATTTTATAAAATAAAAGGTTGACGACTCAAGCATACCTATCAACTTTGTTAGTATTATATTTTTATACAAGTATTAAATTATTTATAATATTCAGATTCTTAAATTGGAGGATATTATGTATTTAAGCACGCTTAGCTTCACTATATTCAATTTGCTATAACAATAGTGATACTAACTATACTTTTATTCAACTGACTTAATGATTCATTTTTAGAATAAATCCATCTTGAATTAAGTTTAACCTATTTTTATAATTTGTTAAAATGCAATTATTTTATATACTTCATCCGCAAAGTTTTCTAAATTTATTAGTGAAGTTTAATGAATAGGAGGGATTTTTTTAACTAAATCATGACTGTTGTAGGCCAATTTTAACCCATTTACATCAAAACCCAATTTAGCCCTACCTAACCCACCAAAATTAAACCCAAAACCCAAAATCTTAACTACCCAAAGCCCAATTTACATCAAAATCCTAATGGCCCAAACTCTAAGCCCAAATCAAAATAAAAAACCCTAGCCCACAACCTAAACTTTCCTCAACTAAATCCTAGCATTTGCCACCACCAACTCCACTAGCCACAATTGCTCCACCACCAACTCCACTAGCCACGCTTGCTCCACTACCTACTCCACTAGCCACACTTGCTCCACCACCACTTGTACCTACAAATGAAGACATAAACAATAAAAAAATATTTTGTAAATGGCTATATAAGCCTTCTCATATTTTGTATTTAAAAAAGAAGGAAAAAAAAGTTTTTGGAGAGAAAGTTATTGTAAAGGATTTTTGGATAGGTTTTTTGGAGAGTAATCAAGGAGAAGAGTTATTGTAAAAGCTAGTTTTTTGGAGAGGCTGGTTCTTTTTTTTGGAGATTAATCGAAGATCAAAGCAAAAGAGGTTCCTTTGTCTATTCTCGTTTTAAGTTCTTTGTTTGTTTATTGTTTTCCTTTTAATTTTATTTTGTTTTTTATACGAAAGTAAAAATAAAAGAAAGAAGCTTACCCATTTTAGAATTACCGAAAAATGGTTTTTTAGGTCCCATTTGCAGTGTAATGGTGGCGCCTAACGGCGGTGACGCAATGATCCGTGACCGGACGGTGACCGGCCTTGTGGCTGGAAATCACCCACCCTCTCCCTCTCTTTTTTTTTTCTTTCCTTTCAAGTGCAACATATGATTTTTTTAAAGAAAATGGGCCTTTTTATAGCCCTTCAAAACGACGTCATCTTGGGGTTGGCCATTAAACCCCAAAACAACGTCGTTTTGACTTGGACTGGATCGACCCGACCCGACCCTCCTAGGATCCGCGTGTTTTTTAACAGAAGGGCTAATTGCGCTTTTAACCCTTCTGCTTTTTTTATTTACTTTGCAATTAAGTCATTTTTTATTTTTAATTTGGTCCCGAAGTTTGTCACAATTTTCAATTTAATCCCCGCTGATGTACTGCGTTTTGATGGAAAAGAATAATTACTGTTTCGGTCCCCCTATCAGCTCACATCTTATTTCAACATCGATATTAGTTTTTTCTTTTTCTTTTTATTCATTTTTTTTATTTCAATAAATAAGGCAACGCGCCGATTTAACATTAAGTCGTAGATTTCATCGCTATGTTGGGTGAATATCAATCGGCTTGTGTTAAAAAAGGAACGTCCTTTTCAAAAGAAATCAAAATTATAAAAATTCTCGTGTTTTGATCGGATCATGATTAAATATCACATTGAACTCGCATTTTTGAAAATTAAGACAACACATGTTTAACGAGATACCAATTTTGGGCGTCGCGAAGGTGCTAATACCTTCCTCGTGCGTAACCGACTCCCGAACCCTATTTTTTTCTCTGACTTCAAAAGTAGACCTAAACTCGGCCTTCTTTTTGTTTAAAAAATAAATTTTGTTTTGAAAAAGAGGATTTATTAGGTGTCCGATCACACCTAGGAAAAAGGATCGGTAGCGACTCCCTTTTTTAATAAAATCGAAAGTCGATTTTTAAATTTCCAATAAATCGCCTCAATTAGTGACCAAAAGAAGAAATTTTTACGTCGCTACAGCTGGCGACTCCACTGGGGACAAAATTTTTGAGAGTCGAGTCGAATTAAACGCGTGTTGTCAAAATTTTCAAATTTCCTTGTTTAAATTAATATTTAGTTGTGATCCTCAAATTTTGTTTTCAAAAAAAAATATTCATTTGCATCATGTTGTAAATATTTTTCTAACTTGTTTTATCTTTTGCTTTTCAGCTCTAAGTTTTTATAGTTTTAGTTTCGTAATTTTAAAATAAGATGAAAGGTTTGTGAGTTTCTCCCCACACACCGTGCACTTGCATTTTGCATAACATAAGCTCTCTACCCGGGCTCCGTTCGTTTAAGTGAAAGTAAACGCTATGCCCTCGTGAGTTAACTCATCCCTCCGCACAGGCTAGTGAATACTTTCGGGTTACATATGACTTATGCTTTCGTGAGTTAACTTGTCCCTCCGCATAGGCATAAGTAAATGTGATCCCTCGAATTGAACTTGCAAGCCTATGATAGGCAATGACCGAGGCTTCGTACTAATCTTAGCAGATGAAAGTAAGGACAATTCGAGTACCTGACTAGAACCAAAACCGCATATAGTGAACCGTACGAGCCACTTGACTAGAGCCATGCTGAACCTCCGTCCGTTTAATAGTCACCAAAATAAGTACACGGGAAAAACACCTCTCACATTCTGTTTCTTTTACATTTATGTCTGTTATGCAAAAGAATCTGGTCCATTGGACCAAGTAGCTTAATTTGTTATATTTTCCACAGTCTTTCTCTGGTCATTTTTGTTGTACTAACCAACGTTGTTTATCTGTATTTCTATTTTTCACCATGCATCATAGGCATCTTGTTAGAAAAATGTTGATTAGAAATTGGTTGCCAAAAAGGGGTTTCTGATGGAGGAGTCAATTACACAAGTGACCGAAACGTTTTGTAATAGACTCTTTTGATTAATGAAATGCCTAAGTAAGGGCCATCTTGGAATCAACACCAAATTCTTACATATTCATTCATGACTAACATTCATTTGTCATTCATCCATTCATCTATTCATTGCATGTACATATCACCATAATCATTCACTGAGGCTAAAATCGTATAATCAGCAGTTGCAACACTCCAAGTCTAGAATCACACCATTCTTATAGGACAAGCCAAAAAGCTAGAATTATGGAAGCCGAGTTCAATGAGAGAATTGAAAGGATGGAAAGGACCCAAAGAGGATTGCAAGAGCCTTAGGCTGAGAATTAGAATGGGAGCCCATAACGTACCCTCCTTTGTCAAAAACATTTACATCTGCAGGAATGATATACCCCAGGCAAGATAATCCACGAAGCACACTGTTATTAATTGAAAGGGGTTTTCAGAATGTCAGTATAAATGCCATTGACAAAGGAGATGATGCAATTAAAGATGTTTCAACGATACGCCTGGATTCATTTTGAACAATTGGACTGCTGTTGATCTCCTTATAGTTTCTAAGTCTTCTCCAGAATAATGCTCAATGTTAACACTCTTCTTTTTGTGTGTCTCTAAGTAATAGAGGGATTCTTTTGTAAGAGCTTATGATTTGCTCTTTATCATTTAAATGAACATTAATGAAGATGCATTTTGTCATGGTCTTTACATCCTTATTAATTTCATAATTTTTTTCCTCTTCTCATAGCCTGTCATTGCATATATCTCACGTCATACCATGGTTGTCGGTCCCAACACTTTGATGCTCCTCTACGTTTTCTTTTCCATTCAATTTTCAGGTGCTCAAATATCAACGATATGAACAAACCCGTTACAAATCTTGAAATCGATTTCAAGAAGGCTATTTGTTTAGGAGAGTTTGAAGTTGAGGAAAATGCTAAAGACTATGTCTCGTCTCCTAACTTACTAAGAATGGTAGAACAAAAAGATAAACAGATTCTACCTCATCAAGAATCTGTTGAGATAGTAAACTTGGGAAATGAAGAAAAAAAACAAGAAGTGAAGATTGGGACCTCCATTTCAGATAACACCAAACATGATTTGATCACTTTGCTCCATGAGTACAAAGATGCATTTGCATAGTCGTATCAGGACATGCCAGGATTGGATGAGGATGTAGTAGTACACAAACTTCCACTGAAACCAGAATGCAAACCCATTCAACAAAAGCTAAGACGAATGAGACTTGGAATGCTGTAAAAAATAAAAGAAAAAGTCAAGAAACAATTTGATGCTGGCTTTCTACAAGTATCCAAGTATCTATAATGGGTAGCTAACATAGTCCCAGTACCGAAGAAAGACGGCAAAGTACGAATGTGTGTGAATTATCGCGATTTGAATCGAGAAAGTCCTAAAGATAATTTTTCTTTACCACACATCGACACATTGGTGGATAACACAACCAAACATTCATTGTTTTCGTTCATGAATGGATTCTCAGGTTATAATCAGATAAAGATGGCTCTTGAGGACATGGAGAAAACTACTTTCTCAACGATGTGGGGAACATTCTGCTTTAAGGTGATGCCGTTCAGATTAAAGAATGCTGGGGCAACATATCAAAGGGCCATGGTGATGTTATTTCATGACATGATGCACAAAGAAATAGAAGTCTACGTTGATGATATGATCGCCAAATCCAAGAGGGAAAGAAAGCATGTAGGAAACCTCAGGAAGTTGTTCGAAAGATTAAGAAAGTTCCAGCTGAAGCTTAATCCAACCAAGTGTACGTTTGAGGTTACCTCGGGATAATTGCTAAGCTTTTTCGTCAGCGAGATAGGTATCGAAGTTGTTCCAGATAAGATAAAAGCCATACAAGAACAACGACCTCCGCGCATGCAAAAAGAAGTCAGAGGATTTTTAGGGAGGTTGAACTACATCGCTCGGTTCATTGCTCAACTTACCAACCAGTGTGACCCAATTTTTCGACTCCTTCGAAAACATAATCCGGGAGAATGGAACGAAGAGTGCCAAGTGGCTTTTGACAAGATAAAACAGTATTTGTCTAGTCCTCCGATGCTAATGCCGCCAACTTCAGGAAGACCGTTAATATTGTATCTGACTGTGTTTGAGAATTCAATGGGTTGCGTACTAGGGAAACATGATGAGTCAGGGAAAAGAGAAAAGGCGATTTACTATCTCAGCAAAAAGTTCACAGAGTATGAGGCAAAGTACTCGTTAATTAAAAATTTTTGTTGCGCTTTGGTTTGGGTAGTTCGGAGGCTCAGGCAATATATGTTGTATCATACAACATGGTTAATTTTAAAGCTGGACCCAATAAAGTACATGATGGAATCACCTGCACTCTCAGGAAAATAGCACGATGGCAGATCCTACTATCAGAATACGACATCATCTATGTGAGCCAAAAGTCGATAAAAGGGAGTGCAATAGCTAATTTCTTAGCAACTCGAATAACGGAGGAATACGAGCCATTGAGATTTGACTTCCCAGATGAAGACTTGATGTGCATTTTGGAAAAAGAATGTGAATCATCCAAAAAAGAAGTCATGGAAGATGAGCTTTGATGGTGCATCGAACGCATTGGGGCATGGGATTGGAGCAGTCTTAGTATCACCGGAAGGGAACCATTACCCACTCACTGCCAGGCTAAACTTCTTCTGTACCAATAACATAACGGAATATGAGGCATGTATCATGGGACTTCGTGTAGCTATTGAACGAAACGTCAAAACTTTAGAGGTATACAGAGACTCAGCCTTGGTGATTTACCAAATCTGTGGAGATTGGGAAGTGAGAGACTCGAAACTGGTTAAATACAGTGATTTAGTGGCAGAGTTGATTAAAGAATTCGAAGAAATAACTTTTAATTACCTCCCACGAGAAGAAAACCAATTGGCTGATGCCCTGGCCACTTTGGCTTCAATGTTCAAAGCAAACAGAGAAACAGAAATAATGCCTCTTCAAATGAGCATATATGAAGTCCCTGCATATTGTTTCAGCATTGAAAACGAGCCAGATGGACGACCATGGTTCCATGATGTCTTAGAATATATCAAGAATCAAAAGTATCCCAAACAAGCAAACGAGAACGATAAAAGAACAATCAGAAGAATGGCAGCGGGATTCGTTCTTGATGGGGACATCCTGTACAAAAGAGGAAAAGATCAGGTGCTCTTGAGATGCGTAGATGCTGTTGAAGCCAAAAAAATACTTAAAGATATCCATGAGGGAATTTGCGGGACACATGCCAATGGTTTCACTATGGCCAGGAAGATTATGAGACTCGGATATTACTGGCTAACAATGGAAAGCGAAAGCAATAATTTTGCACGAAAATGCCACAAATGTCAAATTTATGGTGATAAAATTCATGTAGCCCCTTTGCCCCTTCACGTCATGACTTCTCCGTGGCGTTTTTCTATGTGGGGCATGGATGTTATAGGGCCAATTTCCCCAAAAGCTTCTAATGGACACCGATTCATTTTTGTAGTTATTGATTACTTCACAAAATGGATAGAAGCCGCATCGTTTGCCAATGTGACGAAGACTGCAGTTTACAGGTTTTTGAAAAAGGAAATCATTTGTCGATATGGTTTGCCTGAAAGAATAATTTCAGATAATGCCTTGAATTTGAACAACAAAATGATGAAAGAAGTGTGTGAGCAATTCCAAATAAAGCATCATAACTCTTCACCCTATCGCCCAAAGATGAACGGAGCTGTTGAAGCAGCCAACAAGAATATTAAGAAGATTATTGGGAAAATGACCGAGACATATAAAGACTGGCACGAGAAGCTACCATTTGCTTTGTATGCATATCGCACATCTGCATTTAACATCTACGGGGGCAACTCCTTTCTCTCTGGTCTATGGAATGGAAGTTGTGCTACCTATCGAAGTTGAGATCCCCTCTCTACGAGTCTTAATGGAGTCGGAATTAGAGGAAGCAGAATGGGTTCGAGCTCGATATGACCAGTTAAACCTCATCGAAGAAAAATGTCTAAAGGCAATCTGTCATGGACAGATGTACCAGAAGAGAATGATCGCGGCTCATGATAAGAAGGTACGGCCAAGAGAATTCCACGAAGGAGAACTCGTGCTGAGAAAGATTCTCCCAATACAAAGAGACCTGCGAGGAAAATGGGCACCAAATTGGGAAGGTCCATATGTCGTAAAGAAGGCATTCTCGGGTGGAGCTTTGATTCTCACCGAGATGGATGGGAAGAAGTTACCGAACCCAGTGAACTCAGATGCTGTGAAGAAATATTATGCTTGAAGAAAAGAAAATTAAGATGGAAACCCGAAAAAGGGCATCTTAAAAAAAAAAGGGATCAAGGTGAAAACCCGAAAAGGGCGTCTTGATTAATACAATAGATTAGGATGAAAACCCGAAAGGGGCGTTCTAATAAAGCAAGCATTGGCTTAAAAAAAAGGGCATTTTGAATGGTGGGTCAAATCAGTGAGACTACAGTATTCGAAGCATTTCTGGAAGCTCGAAATCTTCTACGCAAGAAGCCATGCTTGAAAAGATTCTTGATTGAGGAACGTGGAAGAGTTCATGCGCTGAATATCTAGAGCATTTGTATTTGTTGAAATGCGATCCCCTTTCTCTTTATGACATTTTTTACTATCATTGGTTAACTTTCTTTGTTTGCTACATTTGAAATAAATAAATGTGAGGTATCATTTTGTCCCTACCTGACCATTTTCATGCATCTCATTATGTGGTTCATTTACATGATAAATAGTGAAATGACATACTCTAAACAAAAGAAATGTTTAAGCATTACCTGGATAAGAATTCGACAACTACAAGAGCCTCAAAGCAAGGACAAAAGTTAAACCAAGAGGCAAAAGAGCGATTATTCATGAAGTTTGAGTACGGGTACAAGGCCTGAAGACAAAGTCAAGAGTCAAAGCAATGAACACAGATCATCAAAAATCATGACGGAAAAGGACATATGACAAACATGCCTGGGGCGTATAGCAAAATCATGTAGGCATAAAGACATTTAAGGCCAACATGTGCATATCATGATAAAGATCATGCATGACATATACAGGTACTCTAGTAGAGCAAGAGGATGCGATGATAGCTGTACTGAATCAAAGGAAAAGACCCCTGAGTTCCACCAGATGACATCTTTTGGTATTTTGATATTTTTATTTCTATTTTCAAAAAAATCTACTCATATTGCGAGAGATGAGTTGAGCCTCGGGCACGCTGAGTTATTTTCAAATTCTGTTTTTCAAATTCTGTTTTCAAAAATCAACTCATATTGCGAGGAGGTGAGTTGAGCCTCAAGACACGTTGAGGTATTTTCAATTTCTGTCTTTTAAAAAAATCAATTCATATTTCGAGAAGTGAGTTGAGCCTTGGCTCACGTGCTGAGCTATGTTCAATTTCTATTTTAATGTCTGTTTTTAAAGAATCAACTCATATTGCGAGAGGTGAGTTGAGCCTCAGGACACGCTGAGGTAATTTTAATTTCTGTTTTTCAAAAAAATCAACTCATATTGCGAGAGGTGAGTTGAGCCTCAAGACACGTTAAGGTATTTTCAATTTCTATCTTTTAAAAAAAAATCAAAAAAATCAACTCATATTGCGAGAGGTGAGTTGAGCCTCAAGACGCTGAGGCATTTTCAATTTCTGCTTTTCAATTTCTACTTTTCAAAAGAATCAACTCATATTGCGAGAGGTGAGTTGAGCCTCGACTCACGTGCTGAGGTATTTTCAATTTCTGACTTTTCAATTTCTATTTTTCAAAAGAATCAACTCATATTGCGAGAGGTGAGTTGAGCCTCAGGACACGCTGAGGTAATTTCAATTTCTGTTGTCAAAAAATCAACTTGTATTGCGAGAGGTGAGTTGAGTCTCGGGCCATACGCCGAGGTCTTTTCAAATTCCATTTTCAATTTCCATTTTTTCAATTTATGCTTTTGAAAAAATCAACTCATATTGCGAGTGGTGAGTTGAGCTTCAGGACACGCTGAGGTAATTTCAATTTATGCTTTTCAAAAATCAACTCATATTGCGAAAGGTGAGCTGAGCCTCGGGGCACGCCGAGGTATTTTTAATTTCTGTTTTTCAATTTCTGCTTTTAATTTCTGTTTTTCAAAAATCAACTCATATTGCGAGAGGTGAGTTGAGCCTCAGGGCACGCTGAGATATTTTCAATTTCTGTTTTTCAATTTTTTCCTTACAAATTCTGCTTTTCAAATCAACTCATATTGCGAGAGGTGAGTTGAGCCTCAAGACACGCTGAGGTATTTTCAATTTTCGTTTTTTTAATTTATGTTTCAAAAAAAACTCAACTCATATTGCGAGAGGTGAGTTGAGCCTCAAGACACGTCGAGGTATTTTCAATTTTTGTCTTCTAAAAAAATCAGCTCATATTGCGAGATGTGAGTTGAACCTCAAGACGCTGAGGTAATTTCAATTTTTGTTTGTCAAAAATCAACTCATATTGCAAGAGGTGAGTTGAGCCTCAAGACACGTTGAGGTATTTTCAATTTCTTTCTTTCAAAAAAATCAACTCATATTGCGAGAGGTGAGTTGAACCTCAAGACGCTGAGGTGCTTTCCATTTTTGTTCTTCAATTTCTGTATTTCAAAAAAATCAGCTCATATTGCGAGTGGTGAGTTGAGCCTTGACTCACACGCTGAGGTATTTTCAAATTCTGTTTTTTAAATTTTGTTTTTCCAAAAAAATCAACTCATATTGCGAGAGGTGAGTTCAGCCTCAGGACACGCTAAGGTATTTTCAATTTCTTTTTTTTTCAATTTATGTTTGTCAAAAAAATCAACTCATATTGCGAGAGGTGAGTTGAGCCTCAGGTCACACGCCGAGGTATTTTCAATTGATGTTTTTTTTTCAATTTATGCTTTGCAAAAATCAACTCATATTACGAGAGGTGGGTTGAGCCTCGGGTCACATATCGAGGTATTTTCAAAATCTGTTTTACAAATTTTGTTTTAAAAATCAACTCATATTGCGAGAAGTGAGTTGAGCCTTGGCTCACGTGCTGAGCTATGTTCAATTTATATTTTAATGTCTATTTTTAAAGAGTCAATTCATATTGCGAGAAATGAGTTGAGCTCAGGATCACATGCCGAATAAAGAATAAAGATTGGAGCTGATTGAAGACACAAGATTTTGTCTCCCTAAAGTTGCAGTGGAGCTGATCGAGGATATCAGATCTTGCCTTTCTAAAGTTGCAAAAGAGAAGACTACAAACCTTATCTTACTGAAGCAATAGAAGAACAGATTGAAGTTGTAGATCTTATCTTTTTGAAGTTACAGTGAAGCGGATCGAAGCCACAAATCTCATACCCTTGAAGTTACATTGGAGTAGATTGAAGCTACAAGGCATATCTCCGAATTTGCAATGGATTGAACCAAAGCTACAAGATGCGGTGGACTGGAAAGAGACTACCTGGATGAGAAGAGCACCAAAGAAGTCAATACTTAGCAAGACCGGGAAAAATTGGCCTTTCTTTGTGTCTTTGCTCTATTCCCGTTACACGATAATAAGCAAAGAGGGGCAGCTGTTGTAGGCCAATTTTAACCCATTTACATCAAAACCCAATTTAGCCTTACCTAACCCACCAAAATTAAACCCAAAACCCAAAATCTTAACTATCCAAAGCCCAATTTACATCAAAACCCCAATGGCCCAAACCCTAAGCCCAAATCAAAATAAAAAACCCTAGCCCACAACCTAAACTTTCCTCAACTAAATCCTAGCCTTTGCCACCACCAACTCCACTAGCCACAATTGCTCCACCACCAACTCCACTAGCCACACTTGCTCCACTACCTACTCCACTAGCCACACTTGCTCCACCACCACTTGTACCTACAAATGAAGACATAAACAATAAAAAAATATTTTGTAAATGGCTATATAAGCCTTCTCA
The DNA here is from genome assembly GCF_025698485.1 of Gossypium arboreum. Classification (NCBI taxonomy): domain Eukaryota; kingdom Viridiplantae; phylum Streptophyta; class Magnoliopsida; order Malvales; family Malvaceae; genus Gossypium; species Gossypium arboreum. The sequence goes on along the minus strand of NC_069070.1, from coordinate 109,977,755 downwards.
TATTTTGTATTTAAAAAATAAGGAAAAAAGTTTTTGGAGAGAAAGTTATTGTAAAGGATTTTTGGATAGGTTTTTTGGAGAGTAATCAAGGAGAAGAGTTATTGTAAAGGCTAGTTTTTTGGAGAGGCTGGTTCTTTTTTTTGGAGATTAATCGAAGATCAAAGCAAAAGAGGTTCATTTGTCTATTCTCGTTTTAAGTTCTTTGTTTGTTTATTGTTTTCCTTTTAATTTTATTTTGTTTTTTATACGAAAGTAAAAAATAAAAGAAAGAAGCTTACCCATTTTAGAATTACCGAAAAAGGGTTTTTTTTTAGGTTCGGCTGCCGTGTACGGTGGCGCCAACGGCGGTCGACGGTGGTCTGGCGACCGGACGGTGATCGGCCTTGTGGCCGGAAATCACCCACCCTCTCCCTCTCTCTTTTTTTTTTTCTTTCCTTTCAAGTGCAAAAATGATTTTTTTTAAGAAAATGGGCCTTTTATAGCCCTTCAAAACGACGTCATCTTAGGGTTAGCCATTAAACCCCAAAACAACGTCGTTTTCACTTGGACTGGATCGACCCGACCCGACCCTCCTAGGATCCGCGTGTTTTTTAACAAAAGGGCTAATTGCGTTTTTAACCCTTCCGCTTTTTTTATTTACTTTGCAATTAAGTCATTTTTTATTTTTAATTTGGTCCCAAAGTTTGTCGCAATTTTCAATTTAGTCCTGCTGATGTACTGCGTTTTGATGGGAAGGAATAATTCTTGTTTGGTCCCCTATCGATCACATCTTATTTCAAAGATCGATATTAGTTTTTCTTTTATTTTATTCATTTTTTATTTCAATAAATAAGACAACGCGCCGATTTAACATTAAGTCGTAGATTTCATCGCTATGTTGGGTGAATATCAATCGGCTTGTGTTAAAAACAGAACGTCCTTTTCAAAAGAAATCGAAATTATAAAAATTCTCGTGTTTTGATCGGATCATGATTAAATGTCACATTGAACTCGCATTTTTGAAAATTAAGACAACACATGTTTAACGAGATACCAATTTTGAGCGTCGCGAGGGTGCTAATACCTTCCTCGTGCATAACCGACTCCCGAACCCTATTTTTTTCTCTGGCTTTAAACGTAGACCTAAACTCGGCCTTCTTTTTGTTTAAAAAATAAATTTTCTTTTGAAAAAGAGGATTTATTAGGTGTCCGATCACACCTAGGAAAAAGGATCGGTGGCGACTCCCTTTTTTAATAAAATTGAAAGTCGGTTTTTAAATTTCCAATAAATCACCTCAATTAGTGACCAAAAGAAGAAATTTTTACGTCGCTACAATGACTTATTGAATTGAAATTTATCATTGAATGTTTTTTAATGGTGTTTGGTAGATACAACTTTAGGTCTTTTTTAGTTAATTTAGGCATAAATGAAGGATTGGATAGTCAAACCCTCTAACTCTAGTGTTTAGTGAATGGAAGTTTGTAAGAGCTTATTGAGTTAAAACCTCCAAAACAAAAAAACATTGGGATGTAAAACTTTTTTCAACAGCTGATTGCGAATGAGATATGTGGAATGGCATATTTGATCACGGTTGCTTAAATATTACTCCATTTGCCACATGCTCTCAAACCAAATAGGGGTGTCAAGATATCAGTAGCTTTCATTCTCCCATTTTCACTTTCACCTCTAAAGTCCAAAGTAAATCTTAAAAAAAAAAAAAACTCCATTGTGTCTCTACAAAAATCAACACTGCCGTAACAAATTTTCACTTGAGCCAATTCATCCTTAAAAATTTATGTGCTCTTAATTTATTTTCAATTTGCTTGTGTAAAATGATTTATTATGCAACTTTATATTAATTGAAATATGCTACTTGATAAATTTATTCAGAGCGTGACATAATTATCACTAAGAATATAATCTACAATTATATTGATACACTATTAATATCTATCAATTCCCACAAGGATAATATTTGTAAATAAGGAACTTAAGAAATTTATTTATTTAAATTTTTGAAAATATTCCTTGCTTAAATGGATGTTTTAATTTTCAAAAATAGTGTTTTATTTTAATAATTTCACTCAATAAAGACTAAAGTATTATAAACAAATAAATACTTAATAATAAAATGTATCATGCCCTTATTTGTCATTTTACACATATCAACTTTCAGTTATCAACTAAGTTTTACCAAATACTTTTAAATAAGCAGTTAATAGAATCAGTTGGTGAAACCAACTACTACAATCAGCAATAGCGAATTGCTAAATAAATAGGCTCTAAATATGTATAAAAGAAAAGGAGAGTTAGAATTGGTAACGTGACAACGGAGACAAACACCTCGTAAAATAAGTCAAAGGAATTGAAAGATTTGTGAGGAAATCCATGGTTTCAACATTGTCCTCATTTTTCCCCCATCTAAAATTCACCAATTTCTAATGTTTACATTAAACAAAGTTGCATTTTCTTCAACTGTAGTCCATACTAATCTATGCTGTCGCTTACCTACATTGTATGTCTAAAAAGAATGTAAAATAAAATAAAATAAAATAAAGAACACACAAATTTTACGTGGAAACCCTTCCGGGAAAAAAACCACGGGCAGAAGGGAAGAAAATTCACTATGTCGAAAAATTTGAATCAATACAAGAGGAATAGACTATGTCTATTTATAGGCTTGTAAAGCGATATTCTAATAGGATTGAAACACCTTATCCTAATCAATATAAAATAGATGAAGTTTAATAAGGTTTAAAAAACCTTATTCTAAAATAAAATAAAAGAAGTCTAGTTCTATATGGATTTTACTTTTATTTTATTTTCCATCGTATTTTATTTAAATAAGAATTTGGGTCACTTAATTCTAACAATCTCCACCTTGACACAAATTCTCAATGAACAAGTTCTTCATCGCGAACTTTCAATAAACAAGTTCTTTACCTCTTCCATAAAACCCTTTAAGGGTTTAACTTCAACAATGAACACCAACCAAGTCTAAGCAATGCTCAAACTTGGTTATAGGAAGTGACTTAGTCATCATATCTCAGAGGATTTTCATGAGTACTAATTTTGCTTACAACAATATCACCACGAGCAATAATATCACGAACAAAATGATACCGAACATCAATGTGTTTTGTTCTCTCATGAAACATTTGATCTTTTGTAAGAAAGATGGCACTGACCGTCACAAAATCTTGTGCTGATTTGAAGGTCTTCATTGAGTTCACTAAAGAGTCCCTTCAACCAAATAGCTTCTTTACAAGCCTCAAGAATCGCCATGTACTCAACTTCAGTGGTAGACAAAGTGATCAGAGATCGCAAAGTGGCTTTCCAACCGATTGCACAACCTCCGATTGTAAAGACATAACACAGTGAGAGATCTTCTTTATCAAGGTCTCCAAGAAAATCAGCATCAACATACCCTATGACTCCATCTCTAGTTCTTCCAAACGTAAGCAAACATCGTAGTACCTCGTAAGTATCTTAGAATCCATCGAATCGCTTTCCAGTGTTCTTTACCGGGATTCGCCATGTATCTGCTAACTGTACTGACTACATCTGATAAATCTGGACGTGAACAAACCCTAGTATACATGAGAGATCCCACTGCACTAGAGTATGGAACATGCGACATGTACTCAATCTCATCATCTGATTGTGGAGACAAAACTGATGAAAGTCTGAAATGGGTTGCTAAAGAGTCTTGACGACAGCTTAGCACTCTGCATATTGAACTCAAAGAACTTTCTCAATGTACCCTTCTGACTTAGGTACAATTTACTTGTTTTTTTATCTCTGAGAATCTCCATTCCAAGTATCTTATTTGCTAGTCCTAAATCTTTCATCTCAAATTCTTTACTTAGTTGGGTTTTGACATTTCTTATCTCTCCTTTATCTTTTGCTGCTATCAACATGTCATCAACATAAAGAAGTAGATACACAAAAGAACCATCACTGTTTTTCTTAAAGTAAACACAACTGTCAAAACTACTTCTTTTGAAATCATGAGAAGTCATAAAGGAATCAAACCTCTTGTACCACTGTCTTGGTGACTGTTTCAAACCGTAAAAGGATTTTTTTAGCAAGCAAACATAGTCCTCTTATTTTGAGACTATAAAACCCTCTGGTTGTTGCATGTAAATATCATCCTCAAGTTCTCCATGCAGAAAATCAGTTTTTACATCTAACTGCTCAAGCTCCAAATCATGCATGGCCACAATACCAAGCAAAGCTCGAATCGAACTATGCTTAACAACTGGAGAGAACACATCTGTGAAGTCCACTCTTGGAATTTGACTGTAACCCTTTACAACAAGCCTTGCTTTATATCTGGGTTCTTCAACTCCTAGAGTCCCTTCTTTACTTTTAAACACCCATTTACAACGAACAGCCTTTTTACCTTTAGGAAGTTTCACAAGGTCCCATGTTCTGTTTTTGTGGAGTGATTCCATCTCTTCTTGCACAGCAAACATCCACTTTTCTAAGTCTTCACAGCTAACCGCCTCAGAATAATTAGATGGCTCTTGATTCGCATCTATATCTTCAACCACATTTAAAGTATAAGCAACTAGATCAGCCTCGGTATACTTCTTTGGAGGTTTAATTTCTCTTCTAGTTCTGTTTTTGGCGATAGAGTATTGTGGTGAAGAAGCAACTCTATTCTCAACTTTTGTTCTGGCTTGAGGAGTTGACTCTGTATTAATTTGATGCTCCACCTGCTTTTGATTTTCTTTATTGGAAGAGTCTTTAAGAGATAAGTTAGGTAGCATAGCAGTTTCATCAAAAACAACATATTTGCTAATCACAACTTTTCTATTTTCAAGACATCATAACTTATACCCTTTTACACCAGCTTTATAACCAAGAAAAACGCTTTAATGGATCTCGGTTCCAATTTTCCATTATCAACATGAGTATACGCAGGACACCAAAAAATTTTTAAATCAGAATAATTAGCAGGATTACCAGACCATACCTCTTGTAGAGTCTTTTTCTCAATGGCAACGGATGGAGATCGGTTGATTAAAAAACATGCAGTAGAGGCTACTTCTGCCCAAAATGACTTCGATAAGTTGGCATTTGACAATATACATCGAAACTTCTCCATGATCGTTCTGTTCATTCGTTCTGCAATGCCGTTTTGCTGTGGAGTATGACGAACTGTCAAGTGTATCATAATCCCTTCTGACTTGCACAATCTATTAAACTCATCAGAACAGAACTCTAAGCCATTGTCTATGCGGAGGTATTTTATCTGTTTTCCTGTCTGTTCTTTAATCATAATTTTCCAAGACTTAAATACGGAAAACACATCGCTTTTCTGCTTCAAGAAGAACACCCAAACTTTTCTGGAAAAATCATCAGTAAAGGTTAGCATATAATTAGCTCCACCTCTCGAAGGCACTCTGGATGGCCCCCACAGATCAGAATGAATATACTCCAATATTCCCTTCGTGTTATGGGTTCCTCTAGTGAATCGAACTCTCTTTTGCTTCCCAAAAACACAATGCTCGCAGAAATTTAGTTTGCAAATTCCTTGCCCATCAAAAAGTCCTCTTTTACTCAATTCTACCATGCCATTCTCACTCATATGCCCTAGGCGCATATGCCAAAGTTTAGTAATATCATCATCTGACAAAGAAGAGGAAGAGACAATGCATCACCAAGAATAAGAGAACCCATAAAACATATAACTTGGAAGTTTTTCTTTGCCCTTTCATCACAACAAGGGAACCTTTAGAAATCTTTAAAATCCCACTTTCAGCTGTATATCTGTACCCTTTTGAATCAAGAGTACTCAACGAAATTAAATTTCTCTTCAATTCTGGAACATGTCGTACCTCACTAAGTGTTCTGACAACTCTATCAAACATCTTAACTTTAACTGTTCTAACACCTGCGATTTTACACGAAACAATATTTCCCATCAAAACAACACCTTTAGACACTATTTCATAAGTTGTAAACCAATCCCGATTGGGACTTATGTGGAAGGTGCAGCCTGAATCAAGTATCCATTCCTCGTTTACTTTAGAATCATTGATAGAAGAAACTAGAAGTTCACCATCGCTGTAATCTTCTACAACATCAGCTTCACCGGAATTTTCTGGTTGTTTTTCCTTTTGATTCGCAGCCTCCCTTTTAATCTTATTTTGTAGCTTATAGCACTCAGATTTAATAGGCCCTTTCTTCTTGCAGAAGTTACAAGTTTTACCACTGTTTGAAGACTTCGATTTACCTTTAGATTTACCACGAGGATTCCGCTCCTGTGTCCTACCACGATCATCATCAGCATTCAGATCTTGTCTCCCACGAACAATGAGACCCTCTCCCTGAGAGTCTGGTTTAACCACAAGATGCTTCATCTTATTATACGAGGTTAAAGAATTATAAACCTCATCAACTGTAAAAGACTCGCGGCTATATAAAATTGTGTCTCTAAAGGTTGAATAAGACGGGGGCAACGAACAAAGTAGAATCAACCCTAGATCTTCCTTATCATACTAAACCTCCATGGCCTCCAAGTTTGAGAGAATTTCTTTAAACACTGTTAAGTGTTCGTGTACAGGTGCACCTTCCTTCAAACGATGAGCATAAAGACGCTACTTCATATGCAACTTGCTTGTTAGAGTTTTCGACATACATATTTGTTCTAGCCTCTTCCATAATGCAGCGGCAGTCTTCTCTTTCATCACATCCTGCAAAATTTTGTTGGACAAATGCAAATGTAATTGTGTTAACGCCTTTCAATCCTTACGCTTCTTTTCTTCATCTGTTAATGTCGAAGGCATCTTATCTATCCTTAGCAGGGCATCCTCCAGATCCATTTGTGTAAGAACTGCTTGCATCTTAATTTGCCACAACGCAAATCTGGTGTTGCGATCCAACAGCGGAATTTCATACTTCAAAGACGCCATTACCATGATCGAGATGAATAACCCGGAAGCTCTGATACCAAATTTGTAAAAAATAAAATAAAATAAAGAACACACAAATTTTACGTGGAAACCCTTTCGGGAAAAAATCACGGGCAGAGGAGAAGAAAATTTACTATGTCAAAAATTTTGAATCAATACAAGAGGAATAGACTATGTCTATTTATAGGCTTGTAAAGCCATATTCTAGTAGGATTGAAACACCTTATCCTAATTAATGTAAAATAGATGAAGTTTAATAAGGTTTAAAAACCCTTATTCTAAAATAAAATAAAAGAAGTCTAGTTCTGTATGGATTTTACTTTTATTTTATTTTCCATCGTATTTTATTTAAATAAGAATTTGGGTCACTTAATTCTAACAAAGAATGTTATAATCTATATTTTCACCTTCTTTCAGTCGATTTCTCACAAATTACAGTAATTTCGATTGGGCCACATTGTTCCATAAATAAATCCTACAATTAACTTCTTCTTCTTTTTTTCACATTTTCTAAAATTCCGATACATATAGATCGTATCAACTCATTCCATCTAATTTTAACTTTTAATCGTATTGGTCAAAACATTATATAACAATTGATGCATGAATAATAATTAAAAATATACAAATTTTAATTTTTACCATTATGATAATAAATAATAGAAATTTTATCGGAACATTATGCATCAACCGTACATGATTATTTTATATTTGAAATTTATTTAATGTAATTTAAGTTGATATTTATAAATACTTTATATACATATATATATATATATATATATTTAAAAATATCGATAAATCTAAAATGATACACAAAAATAAATTGGAATCAATACACACTAATTCTAATAGAAAAAATGATGTATCTTGCAGTGCTGACTACCTTGATTATGAGTTAATAGGGATAAATTGGATTTTATAGGTCTATATAGTATGTACTTCTAGCTCCTTTTGAAATCATTAGGAGATAATAAACATAAATTGGGTTTTATTGAAAATTAATATTACAAGATTTAATTAAATTTTATATTTTAATATTACATTTTAATTATTTTTAATTTAATTTTATTTAATGTTCAAAAATTCAATTACGTCTGACTAGATTTTTTAAGTTATTATATTTTTATTATATATTTTCAAATCAATAAATATCTGGTGGAAAAAAATCAGTAAATATGAGAAATTTAAGTTCAATTTGATATCTGAAATTATTTTTATTTTCATTTTTAAAAATTATTTTTTAAATTTAAAAATAATTTGATAAATACAAATAAAAATATGTTTTCAATGAAATATGAAAAAATTTAAAAATCATTTGATAAATACAAATAAAAATATGTTTTCAATGAAATATGTTTCGTACATATTTTTGAAATAAAAATATGAGAAATAAAATAAAATAAATTTTACATTTATATGCATTCAAACTAGTATACTGGATTCAATATTAGAAAAACTATTGAAAAAGAGAATATTTTTGTATTTATATTATTTGAATCAATGTCCACTCCCTTAAAGTTAAAAATAATTGTTTTCATCATTTTAATTTTACAAAACATTTTAGTAAAAACAATCAAAACGTGTTTTTATTATTTTTTAGTTTTCACATATTTTTATTTTTATTTTGCAAAAATAAATTTTAAAAATTTCAATAAAATATATTTTCTTCAATGTTTATATAAGTTATTGTCATAAGCTAATTGTAGGGATGGTCAAGAATTATGATAATTATTTGCCTTCCCTACCCCCAATAAATGAAATGATCATTTTACCCTTGCATATAATTGTTAAAAGGTAAAATGTAAAATTAAATAATAATAAAATAAACCCTAAATTCTTTTAATATATAACTACTAAAAGGGTATATAATGTATTAGTTATTTTTAAAAATAAATCTGGGTGAGACAAAGATGAATGTATCAATTATTCATGAATGTGGTAGTAGTTTTAAAGATTATGCATTCAGAGTAGGGTGGGTAGGGAGTAGAATGTATTAGTTATGGAACAATGCGAATTTGACATATCCGTCCATGCCTTTCTCTATTGTTATCCCTAATTATTTATAATGTTTTGAATAAGATCAAAAGTTAAATTAATCATAGGTTGAATTGATTAGATATTAAACCAATTAGTTATATTAAATATTAAATAAGTATTAATATAGAAATATATTTAAAATATGTATTTTACTAAATGGTCAAATTTATTTAAAAAGAAATTCAAGGGTTAAATGCCGAAACCTCTTTACATAGAATACTTTTCATTGTTCAAAAGATTTTGGGTTGAATTGTACATATTGATCCAAATGAATTATTGATTAATATTTATTTATTTTATCTACCTAGGGTGTGGCCTATAATGGGTCTTTTCGGTAGTGTGCCAAATATCGAACTCACAATTATGAAAACAATGACGTTTGAGACCAAAAGAGATTATGTATGATCAAATTTATTATCAAACAAGCAGCTGGATTTTGGGGGACCATATTGATTTCAGACCAAATATTTGTTTTGAGTTAGAAACGTTTAATTCCAAAACAAGTACCTGTTTTGAAATTTTTAATGAACTTTGCACTACATATTTAACTTCTTAGCCAAACAACATCAAACTCAATTTGTACTCAACCATATATACTTGTTTCCAAGTTCAACAAGGAATGGAATTTTGATTAGTTGTCTTGCGGTATATTTTGGTGCATAAATATATGACTCGTACGGTTTATCATTATATATTACTTTATTTGTTCTAATTCAACTATGGGTACGTGTAGAGTGTGCTTTGTATTTATGAATCGACATTGCGACGTGGAAGAGTTGATGTCCCGATGAGGTGATACTCGACATCTCAACGATGTCCCTACAAAGGATGTACAATGTTGAGACGTGTTTCCCAATTCAACCGTGTTTTTCTTCCCCTAGTTAAACTCTGTTATTGTTTCTCAGTTAAACTCCAATTAGTTTAGGGTTTATTTTAGTCGTGTTTAACCTACAAATTTAGCCTAAAAAGGGCTGTTGTAACCTAAATTAATCATTTTAATCAAATTTGAGATTAATAGAGTTGTGAGTTTTAGGAAATTTTGGGTTTTAGCCAAAGTGCTTTGTTCTTTCGGGATTAAGGTTATTTGTTGAGAATATCTCAATCTTGTACTTTTTCAATTTTTGCTCATTTAGTGAAGCCTCCTTTGCTTGTGGTTTTTTATCCTCTTCTTTGAAGGAATTTTCCCACGTAAATATTTGTGTGTTTGATATTCTCTACTTTTACTTTTATTTTCTTGTAGCATATATAGGTTGATCCCCAACAAACTGGTATTAAACCTATGGTTCAACTTCCGTAGATCGACACATTCAATGATGGCAATGAGGTTCGATATTGAGAGGTTCAACAGGTACACAAATTTCATTTTATGGCAAGTTCGAATGACGGTAATCCTAGTTCAGAATGGCCTGAAAAAAACGTTATCGAGAAAAAGCCTGAAATCTAAATTAGTCAAAATGGGATGAGATTGATGAGAAGACCCTATCTGTAATTCAGTTGTACCTCACGAACAATTTGTTGCAAGAGGTACTTTCAGAGAAAACAACAACAATCTTATAGAGAAAGTTAGAAACCATATATATTGCAAAGTCTCTGGTTAATCGCTTGGTGTTGAAGCAGCGCCTGTATACATTCCATTTGGTAAAAGATGAATCTATTAGGGATCACATCATTGAGTTTGTTTCTCTCTTGAATGATTTAAAGAACGTCAAGGTTCAGATTGATGATGAAGATCAAGTTATGCTACTATTGTGCTCTTTACCCCCTTCATATAAGTCTTTCAGAGAAACCCTAATTTATGGTAGAGATAAACTCTGGTTCGAGGAAGTGAAGGAAAACTTGTTAAGCAAAGAAAAACTCAACAATGAGTTTGGTTCAAGAAGTAGTTCAGGTTGGAAACCCTCGGATTTGTTGCGAGAAGCTGAATTAACTTGAGGTCGAGGAATCAAGACAAGGTATGTGACTACTGCAAGAAGAAAGGTCACATTAAGGCATATTGTTACAAACTGCATAATAAGAACAAGAGGGCTGCTGAGAGGAACGAGGATGAAGTAGTTGATGCTAATATGGTCGAAGAAAAGGGTGATGATTGGTTGTTGGTGTCTACGATTGAAAGGTGTAAGTCTACGTCCGAGTGGATCCTGGATTCAGGGTGTTCTTTCCATATGTGTCCCAATAGGGACTGATTCTCCACATATAGTTCAGTTGAAGGTAAAGTTATACGTATGGGGAACGGATCACTCTGTAAGATAATCAGTATTGGTACCATTTAGATTAGGACACTGTTAGATGTCAGGCGTGTGTCTGATTTAGAGAAAAACCTCATCTCCTTGAGTATGTTGGACTAGAAAAATTGCAAAATCGTTATTGAGTCAAGTAGCATTAATGTATCATGTAGAGCTTTCATTTTGATGATATGTTGAAAGACTGGTAGTCTATATGTTCTTCAAGCTTCAATCTTGACTGGTGTAGCAACAATTTCCTTGACAATTACGAAGTTGGAGTTGACTCGACGTCAATTTAAGAAATTTGACTCTTTTTGGTTAGGCAATGAATATGCAATTAAGAGTCTTCCAGTTTTCAAGTTCAAACACCGGTTTGGACTTGGTAAGTATCCTGCAAAGGTTTAGATAGGCCCATGATGGGCTCAAAAAAGGAGGCATGAGAAAATACAAGTCAAGGTGGAAATTTGTGGAGTGTGCCTCGTATTTACAAATCGACATTGTGACAAGGAAGAGTCAACGTCTTGACGAGAAGAAAATGACGTCCCAACAAAGGACATACGATGTGGCGACGTGTTCCCCAATTCAATCGGGTTTTTCTTCCCTTAGTTAAACTTTGCTATTGTTTCCCAATTAAACTCTGATTAGTCTATGGTTATTTAGTTGTGTTTAACCTATGAATTTAGCCTAAAAAAGGGGTTGTTGTAACCTAGATTAATCATCTTTATCATATTTGAGGTTGAAAGAGTTTTGTAAGTTTTAGGGAATTTCAGGTTTTAGCCAGAATGCTTTGTTCTTTCCGGATCTAGGTTTATTTGTTGAGATTATCTTCATCTTGTACTTTTTCAGTTTTTGCTCATTTAGTGAAGTCTCTTTTACCCTTAGTATTTTTCCTCTTCTTTGGAGGAATTTTCCACCTAAATATTTGTGTGTTTGATCTTCTCTACTTTTACTTTTATTTTCTTATTGCATATATAGGTCAATCCCCAACAGTACATATGTCGATTAAGTCTTAGTTAAGTCAACATCGTTATTAATGCAACAATTAAGAAGGATATAGATTCGAATGCGCTTAAACGCGTTTTCCTTTCTATTTAAAAGTTGAGAAGAAATTATGAGTTAAACCAATTTAACTCACATAGAATAATATATTCAAATATTCAACTATATTCTAAATTTGATTCTTAAACCACTCCTACCTTCAACTCTTATATGTAAAAAAATTTATAAGTAAAAAAAAAAAAAGAAAAAAAAACTTTAATACCAATAAATTGGACAAAGTCTTAGGGAAAAAGTTTTCAAAAACCTATCAATTAATACACTAAATTTAACCAATAAACAACCCCTACAAATATTTTCACGCCGAAAGTGGAGTGCTACATGCAAATTGCAGCTCTTATCTTATCTTAATCCTTTCCATATTGGAAAATTGATATTCTACAAACTTGAAGACGAAATTGAAAACATACTCTCTTTTTTTTTTATTTAAAAAAATCTTATCCAAATTCATTCTCTCTATTATGGCTGTTAAGATGGGAATTGAGTTGCCAAAATTTTGAACTCTTGTAAAAAAACAAGTTTAAATTTTGGATTTAAAGAGAAGTTACATTGAATTTAAAACATATATCATTTATTTAAAAATATATTTCTAAACAATTATTTATATATATTTACAACCGAAATAAATGGTTGAATCAATCATGTGAAATTGGAAGACTTGTTAGCTAGCGTGATAGTATAAACCCATTAATGGATACAAAGTCTACCAAATATATATATAGGGGTAATGGGGTGGGCAATAAATCATGATATTATCTTCCTAAACCAATGGCTTGACCTGTAAATTTTCACCTTTTTTGCAATATGTATGGTAAAACATAATCTTTATGATTATGGTATAAACTCCATTAAACTTATTTTAAGTATATATATAAGATGAAACTTTGGTTAGACTCTTGCTTTAATTAATAGTACATTTTTTACACCCTAAATCAAAATGAAGGAACACGTTAAAAAAACAAACATGATTTTGAAGTGAAATCTTTGTGACTAAGAAAAGTTACAATCATCTTGTAGTATGGAAACTAAATTTGTACCTACGTAAAATTTCACATTGAATGTTCTTCATAAAAATTGATTTCATTTCCTTACCAACTGACCCACCCAACATGGCTGGTTATTTATTTATTTATATATTGGGAATGAAGATAGGCAAAATAGTTAACTTGGAATAGCAAAAACATGTCACTTCCCAACCACATTAATGATTTTTAGAGGAATTTACTCCAATTTGATCCTATAACAAAACCAAACATCAATTGGTTGTCAACTCAACCTACGAATTTAAGAGGAGAGCTAGTTTTTTAAGTAAAATTCCTAACTTCCATAATCATCAATGTAAAACATGAGGTTAACAATCTTCTAATTGGCTTATGATGTATGGCTATGATCATATGTCCTTGCTGCTAATGGGAGCTAACTTAACTTCCACAATTCATGGATGAGATCCGACGTAAGTGAACTACTATTACTGAATGTAAATTTAAAACGGAGAAACAGTATGTCGACTCATGTAAAACTAACCTAAAAATAGTAGCGAGAAAAGGGTTAAGATTGGTGTGGCTTCCATTGGATTTCAATCCCAACTCTTTTCCTTTTCCCACTAACCCTCTAAATATATATATAACTACGTTTAAACTCCCCATTTTCTCTATCATTAGATTTGGTATTCCTTCCCAAGAACAGGGCATGGCTTCCCTATCTTTTTTCTCCTTTCTCATTCTTTTCCTTTCAGCCATTGCTGTTTCAGGTATATATATATATATATATATATATATATGAACTTCAAAGTTCAATCTCTGTAGATTAACTATGGAACTCAATGTTTTGTCTTTTCATTTTTGCAGATGCTGGTTCGGTTGGGATTAACTATGGTCGAGTGGCCGACAACTTGCCACCACCGGACAAAGTCGTGCAACTGTTGAAATCACAGGGCGTGGCGAAAGTGAAGATATTCGATAGCGACTCTGCGGTCCTAACAGCTTTGGCAAACTCGGGGATCAGCGTGGTTGTCTGTCTTCCGAACGAACAGCTCGCCTCGGCGGCCAATGATCAGTCATTTTCCGACGGTTGGGTTCAAGCCAACATAGCTAAGTACTACCCTGCAACGAAGATCGAAGCGATAGCTATCGGAAACGAAGTTATCGCGGAGAATATAACTGACACGACAAAATTCGTTGTACCCGCCATGAAAACCATCCAGGCTTCACTGGTTAAATTAAAGTTGGATTCCAACATCAAAGTCTCAACCCCTGTTGCTATCAGTTGCTTGGGAAACTCGTACCCTGCATCGGCCGGTTCGTTCAAACCGGACCAGGTACAATCTACGATTATACCCATGTTGGATTTCTTGAGAAAAACCGGGTCCTACCTCATGGTCAATGTTTATCCTTTCTTCGCATACAAAGATAACAGTAAAACTATCTCACTCGACTACTCTTTGTTCAAAGACAATCCCGGGGTGGTTGATTCTGGTAACGGGTTGAGATACAAAAGCCTTTTCGAAGCTCAAGTCGACGCCGTTTATGCCGCCATGTCAGCTCTTACATATGATGACTTAAAGTTGGTGGTGACGGAGACAGGGTGGCCTTCCGCCGGGGATGCGGGTGAAGTTGGTGCAAGCCAAGACAACGCGGCGGCGTATAATGGTAACTTAGTACGAAGAGTTTTGACCGGAAATGGAACCCCTTTGAGGCCCAACGATCCACTCAATGTATACATATTTGCTTTATTTAACGAGAACCAAAAACCAGGTCCGACATCAGAGAGAAACTATGGGTTATTTTACCCTAATGAGCAAAGGGTATATAACATACCGTTATCACAAAAGGGGCTGAATGGTAACCAGTCACCACCGGCGAGCAACGTGAATCAGACGGCGCCTGTGAACAACGGGGGAGGAGTGTCAAAGGCGACGTCAGGGCAGACATGGTGCATGGCCAGCCCCAACGCTGAGGCGGAGGAGCTGCAGGAGGGGTTGGATTATGCTTGTGGTGAGGGAGGGGCTGATTGTGGGCCAATTCAACCAAATGGTGCTTGTTATAATCCAAATTCACTCGTCGCACATGCCTCGTATGCTTACAATAGTTACTATCAAAAGAAGGCACGTGTGAGTGGGTCATGCTTTTTCAGCGGTACCGCTTACGTCTCCACCCAACGTCCCTGTACGTATTTCTTCTATCCTTTTTCTTATTTACCTTCAAATTAATTCACTCATGCAGTTTTTCATGTCTTGGTTTTGCAGCATTTGGGAACTGTCAATTTCCCACAGGATATTAATGTGAGCGACCAATTTGGTGAATTTCAGCAATAGCTTTCTTTGGCCAACACTTGTAGTTTATAATAGACAAGGATGAGAGTTGCAATCATACCTTATGATTTCTCATAATCAAAATCCTAGATTTCTACAAATTTTAAAATCTATGGTTAACAAAACCTATTTCAATTGAAAATTGTTATTTTTATGGGCAACCAATGAAAAATCATCACAAAAAAATAGTTGTATGAAATTGTGATTTTACGAGTTTGTCATTCTCTATTGAAAAGAAACAAGGAATCACAATTTCATACAATCTCTTTTCTAACTCGTACCATTGAAAAAGTATTAAAGCTTTGTTGGAACATTTGAGGAATATTAGGTTGATAGGGTTTGGAGTTGTATCACTGAAGACGACCCAATGGGAAAGTGTAATACCAAATTATTCCATTAACCATTTGGGCTCCCAATTTTATACTTTTTTACTAAGTAAACAATAAAATGGGCTAATAGTTGGGTTGGACCAATTTACAAAACAAACCTATCCATAACTTTTTCTTTTAAATTAAAATATATAGGCTCGTGAATTGGACTTTACAAGTCATAATAAGTGGCTTCTTCTTCATTGCTTGAGACCAATACAATATTTTTATAATAAAACCATTTTACCAACATTTTATTGCCTACTCATTAGTTAATTCACAAAATGGACATAATACATATTATAGAATCTAGAATGGGACCCCATGCCTCAAATGTTGAAGGCATTCATTCAGTAAAAAATTGGTTGCCATGATGATGACTTAGTTCATAATTTTATGTAAATATCATTGAAAACGAAATTAAAATCATGCATTAGAATATCTTAGAAAATAATCATTTTGTTTTTGTTATTGTTGTTGCGTAAGTAAATAAAAATTATAAATAAAAATCGAAATTACTTTTCCTATCAACAATAATACACCAAACAAATTATAATAAAATAAACAAAGCAAGAGATGAAAAAGGAAAAAAAATTTAATTTATCTAACAATTTATTTATATGGTAATATTTTTCAAAATCAGAAAAAAAATCTAAATTAAGCAAATATATATAAGGAGGCAAGGTTTGATTTAAGATATACAAATATATTTATCCAAAATAAGAGAAGGTTACCTACTTACTTAATTTAAAAACTTGTACCATAAACAGTACTTAAAATTCTCACCAAATTTGTTCACTAAGATTTAATTTGGTATAAGATGTATACATATAAAAAGAGTTTTACAAGTCACCACCAATTCTAATAAGTTTGGTCTACATAAAATTCTTACAAGCATCACATGAAGATTATTTAAAATGCACTTGAAAAAGTTAGACAAATATGAAACACGATAAAATTAAAATCAAAATTTTGCCCTCAAAGTCAGGGTCTTTGAACCCTCTACAACACATATCCTTCAAACAAACAATGTACCAAAAATATCAACTCTTTACTCCAAGATTTGATCTTTTTGGTGTCTATACTTGAAAACTATTTCTGGGTTTTGCAAGATTTTGGTTAAGCTTGCTTATTTTGTTCATTTGCTGTACTTCAACAACGTATTGTATGGATTATTGAAGCATATAAAATCATGATGCTTCTTTGTTTTTTAAGATTGGACTTCTCTATTAGCATTTCAATCTTTATCAGCCGTGATGGCATCATCTAGCAGTCTCCAACCGTCATTCCAAGCCGAATGGAGCTCCTACAGGGCTGCTTATAGACATGCCTCTCCAGGAACGTACTCACCAAGTCATCAGCTCTTACATGTATAAGAATTGGAAAGCTTTTCCTAGAAATTTTTTCTGGAATAATAATCGTTTCGCCTTAAAAAATGATTTGCACTTTTTCTTTCTTATACTTTAAAGGTTGGAGGTTTGTATCAAATCTTTTATGATTATTAATTAATTTGTGGTTAAAATCAAAGTTAAACATGTTCCACTCCATTGTAAATATAACCATCAAAGTAGGCTTGAACTCGAAAACCCATCAGTGTTGATTCGAGCTTAAGAAAACTTGAGTTCAAGAAGATCCAAACCCGAGATCGATCTAAGCTTAAGCCCGAGATAGGTCATACTTAAAACCTAAAAAAGTCCGAAGTTATGAAAATGTATTTTAAATATTATATAATTATATTAAAAATTATAAATAACAATATATCTTTATAAATTATGAATTAAATAAATTTTAAAAACATTATTTATGAATATAAAAGAAAAATTATTGCAATTATTATATATGTATAATAAATATTCAAAGTTAATAATTATTCAAATTTACAAAAATTTAAACATTTACAATGATGTAATATATTAATTTAATGATATGTAAATCAAATTAAGCCTAAAAACTTACATAACAAATTTATTATACTTTTAGTTAATGAAAAATCAAATTTGTATGTATTAGTTGTACTCATAATTCATATAAAAATGAACACAATAACCTCTTAAAACAATTTTTCTTATTAATTTGAGATTTTTGATGAATGCCAGCTTGAATTACGAAAATCAAATAACATGACTTTTGTGTTTATTTTGCAATTTCAAAATTCTATTGCAAGGCAAAATGGGGTATATAAGAGCACATGACATAGATAAATTTTCGATAATATTTTTATATTTTATAATATTTTATCTATCTTTTAATATTTAAAACATTTTATGATATTTTGTAGTTTGTTAGAATTTTTATGAATTACTGTTAATTATTATAATTTTATAATATTTTACAACTTTTTTTAAATAATATATAAAATTTTATAATATTCTGAACTACATTTAGAATGAACTTGACAAATAGATCTCCAAATTTAAATAAACTTAAATATTCATTTGTCCAACTTCATTCTAGATGTGTATTTTAAATATATTTTCATAACTTTTATGATTTTAATTTTTTAAATATATGGTACGTATATTTGTCCAAGTGGCATGTCATGTATTAGTTTCTCATTCATTTTGTTAGTCCTGTAAATGTCTATTAACAGTCAAATTGTTTAATGAATATTTTAATTATCGAGATAGACCTAGTTGGTTTTTTTTTTTCTTTATCATTAAGGGTTCGATTGAGTGTATTCTTAAGAGCTTAATTGAGAATTTAATTGTTTTTTTATAAGGACATTTTTACCCTTAAACTTAAATATAATAAATATTTTTAATATTCAAATTTTAAAAATAAAATAAAAGGTTGAATGATATTTTTGGCCTCAAACTTTCTCAAAAAAATCAATTATGCTTTTATAAACTTTTTGCACCCCAATTGAGCCCTATATTAACAAAACTGACCAAATAAGCCCTTTGACTAACATTGATCATTACTAGTTAACAATAATCTTGACGTGATCATTAACAGACGCCACGTCAACAATTAGTAATCGTTGATGTGGTAGTTCCACATCATTACTGAAGGCTAATGTGATAGTGCCACGTCAACAAAAATAAAAATTTTCAAAAAAATAAAAAATTATTCTTAAAATAAGTATACAAAGAGTTTAGACAACTAGTTAACCACGTTCATTTGAATCTAGACATACAATTGTCTAGATTCATTCTGGAATCACAAAAATTAAAAATTAAAAATAATTAAATTTTAAAATAATAATTATAAATTAATTAAAACCATAAAATTTTATAAAAATAAATTAAATATTTTATAAAAGTTTATAAAAATTATTTTTTCGTTTTATTAAAGTACAATCATTGATCATTAATTTAAAAAAACCCATTCATCATTAACAACGCTTAACATTTTAGGAATTTCAATAGTTTGCATGAGAAAAAAAAAAGGATTTCAATGTTTGAGATTCTCTTCTCTTTTAAAAAGCAGTGAGCCACTCTCTGGGAGGAATGGCAGATGGAGGAATTTCAATCTGTCTTGGCGGATTGTCAGTTGGACGATCTGGGGTATACTGGACCGTGGTTTATATGGGAACGGGGTAACTTTGTTGATAATAACATTAAGGAGTGACTAGATAAAGGGTTAGCAAACTCGACTTGGTAGGATCTTTTTCCATCTTACTCTCTATGGCATCTTCCACACTCTTTTTCGGACCATTGTCCTTTGCTTATTGACACTGCCCAACTTTTACGACCGATTGTACGTCCTTTTCGTTTTGAATCTTGGTGGGTTTTGAAAGACTCATGTGAATTGGAAGTTTTTCGGCTTTTGGCATGTAGTACGGGTAGTTATTTGATGCATCTTGGGTTTCTTTGCTGCAGGTTACAACGTTGGGCTATTGGTTTGATACATAGGTGGCGAGGTCGGCTAGGGCATCTGCGTAATTGTCTATCGGATCTTCAGCGATGGCCATCTCTAATGAGACTTTGATGGATATGTTGACTACCAAGCTTGATATGAACTTGGAGATCAATTAAGAGGAAATCTGCTGGGAACAACGGGCGCAAGTAAATTGGCAAAAAATAGGTTACAAGAACATATGGTTATTTCATCATTCAACGACTCAGACGAGATAGAAAAATCAAATTTTTTATCCCACGCAGGATAATGGTAGCTTCTATGGGACACAGGGGCTCTATTTGATGTTTCAAATTCATATTTTGAGGATTTGTTCACCTCTAGAAGTCAGGGAGATCCTAGTCATATTCTTGAGGGGACTGCAGAGTGTATTACGGGGGATATGAATTCGCCCCTTACTGCTAGATTCATAGAAGTAGATATGTATAAGGCTGTGATATCTATGGCTCCCACAAAAGCCTCGGATACTGATAGACTCCTTACTCTTTTTTATCAAAAGTTTTGGCATATTGTGGGTGACGAAATTGGGTCTTATTATCTGAATATTTGAACGATGGGTTGTCGCTTACATATATTAATAAGACGTATCTTGTGCTTATGTACGGTGTTGTACAAGTTTATTTCGAATGTTCTGGTTGACCGTTTTTAGGATATCTTGCATTTGTGTATTGACGAGGCTTAGAGTGTTTTTGTTCCTGGTCAATTAATTATAGATAAAATCATTTTGGCATATGAGATTCTTAATGTGTATCGTAGGAAACGTACGAGAAGGAGATGACATTTTTCTTGAAACTTAATATGAGTATGGCATACGATAGGGTGAAATGATATTTCTTGGAGCTTCTAATGTTACGTATGGGTTTTTCTAGGCAATGGGTAAATCTTGTTCTCGGTTGTATAAATTTAGTCTCTTATTCGATCATTTTAAACAGTGAGGTGGGTCGTGCTTTTTCACTGGGCAGAGGCCTTCACCTAGGGGATCCTTTGAGTCCCTATTTGTTTCTTATTTGTAGTAATGGGCTTTCTTCTCTTATGCGAGAGGCACATCAGTACAATTTGGTTAGGGGGCCAGGTTTAGTCTTAGTGGTCCTCAGGTTTCCCATTTGATGTTTGTGGATGATTGTGGTCTTTCTAGAAATATGTTAGTCAAAGGTGCTTTAGCCCTCAAGAATGTTTTAGTGAAGTATGAACAAGCTTCCGAGCAATGTGTCAATTTTGCAAAGTCTTTGATATACTTTATTTTGAAAGTTGTTGATTCTCTCGTAGGTACAATTTTTCATTTTTTAGGTATTCGGATTTGTACGGAACCAAAGCAGTATTTGAGACTTCCTAGTATGGTAGGGCGTAACAGTCGACGGGCTTTTCAGGGATTGAAAGACCATATGTAAGCACAGATTAGTAGTTGGTGTGTCCGTCCTCTTTCTCAAGGGGAAAGGAAGTTTTTATTAAGAGCGCCCTACAATCTATTCCTACTTTTCCAATGTCCTACTTTCTTTTACCTGCATCTTTTTATGTCGAGTTGGAGGGTGTTCTTAGTCATTTTTGGTGGAAGCATCATGGCAGTCGGGGGTATTCATTGGTGTACTTGGGCATATTTGTGTACATCAAAAAATACGATGGGTTTAGGTTTTCGAAACTTGTCAAAATTTATTATCACTTTATTGATGAAGTAGGGATGACGTTTAATGACTTCTCTGAATTCTTTGATGAAGCAATGATGGCATTTAATGACTTCTCTGAATTATTTGTTTACACGTGTTCTTAAAGCAAAATATTTTTTGAGTCTTGATTTTTTGAATGCAAATTTAGGGACTTATCCTTATTACTTGTGGAAGAGTATTTGGGCCGCGAAGGGCTTACTTTAGTCGAGGGTATGTTGGTGTGTCAGTACTGGTACCAGGATACGAGTGTAGGATGATGTCTGGGTTCCCAACCTACCTATGCGACATTTACAACATGGGTTTCATCAGACTGTCATGTATGTATCATACCTCACTAATCATTACAGTAGGATTTGGAATGAGCATTTACTTACCGAGGTGTTGGGTTTTAGTGTGGCTGATCGGGTCATTTGTATTCCTCTCGCTCAAGAAGCACAAGATGATCTCTTGGTGTGGGGTATGGATGGCTCAAGAGTGTATTCAGTTCGAAGTGAATACCGCATTCTTATCACATCAGCCTCCACCAGTATTATTGACTCTGGCAGGTTTGCCTACAACAAAATTTGAAACTACAACTACCAACAAATATTAATATTATAACTTGGCACAATTACAAAAATTACACTCCTAGTTACCATAATCTCTATAATCGAAGGTTATGATCCTCCACTTTATACCCTCGGTGCCATGCTTCCCTTGAATCTTTGAAGCATATCTTCTACGACTATCGTTAAGTTAATGGTCTTTAGAATGAATTGCAAATTACATGGACAAATGATTTTTCAAATACTGCTTTTCAAGATTGGCTTTACTATGTTTTGGCGATTTCTAATCCTGTTGTTTCTAGACAAATGGTATGTGCATTATGGTTCATATGGCATGCTTATAACCAACATGTCCATGATAATACTATTGTTCAGGTACGTGATATAATTTGCAAAGTCAGAAATTATCTCGTAGAATTTGATGTTGTACAATGAAAGTTACCTAGTCGTCTCATTGAATTAGAGCACTGGCGGCCATCGGAAGGCACAGTGTTGAAAATAAACTTTGATGCTGCCTTCAGTGCACCTTCGTTGTGATCTTGCACAAGAGTTGTTATCAAAGATAGTTTAGGATAGGTTTTCGGATCGATGTCAATGCTTACCCCGCATGTTTTAGTGGCGTTAGTAGTGAAAGCGTTGGCTTGTTATCAGGCTGTTTAGTTGGCTTTGGATCTTGTGTTACAGGATGTGACGTTTGAAGGCGATTCACTCTTTGTGATTCGCAAGATCAACTCTCATTCTCCCTACTTATTTGCCGTCAGGGTTTATATTCATGATGTACAGGTGCTGGTTGCTTCTTTTCATAGTTGTTCCTTCTCTCATGTCTCGTGTACGGGCAACACCATTTCTTACCTACTGACTACATGGGATTACACACATGCGGTACTTCTTTTATGCACAGTGGTGTTCCCAACTTTGTTGTTCTAGTGGTGGACGGGGATTGACGAGCTTCCGGGACGGCTGCGGTTGACTGACTTTGCAATGGGTCCGATTGGGCTTCTTCACGTTGTTGTTGACAAGGATCTCTCTTGTGGGTTTTGGCTTCAACAATAAAAGTTGTGTTTGGCTTATCGTCGGGGGATCTCATCGCTCTGAAACCTATGCTAGGGTTGCGCAATCGGTCACTATTGGTATCTATTATTTCAGATTTATCTGCTTCGTTGTTTTGGACGACTGGCGTCATTCAGGCTGAACCTTTGAAGCTCATTTTTTCTACTTGCTTTTGGTTTTGAACTCCTCTTAGGGTTTTCATTTCATTTCTCTATTATGGTGGGAGCTACCCAGGCTGGGTTTCTCTTGTTTTTGCTTTCGATTATTGCCCGTGTTTTAGGTTGGTTTTCTTTTATTGTTTCTCTTTTTGGATTCTGTTTTGTTTTGTTTAACAAATACCCGATACATTAAAAATGTTATATTAATAAAATAATTTAATAATAATGATAAAAATATTTTTATAAAATTTTATAGCAAACCATTTATTTTAATAAAATTTTATGATTTTAATTAATTTCTTAACAATTTTTATAAATGATTTTTTATAATTTTTATGGTTTTAATAAATTAATATATATTAAAAATTATGGTTTTTAATCAATTTCTAGTAATTATTATAAATTTTAATGATTTTTATAATATTTTTAAGTTTTTTATAAATCTAGAATGAATTTAGACAAATTTGGGTTGTTATTCAAATGAACCTATATAACAATTTGTCCAAATTCATTGTGTATTATTAAAATAATTTTGAAATAATTTTTTATTTTTTTATTTTTTATAGGTGATGTGGCACTGCCATGTTAACCTTCGGTGATGATGTAGAATGTCACGTCAGTAACCAATGATGATGTAGCACTACTATGTCAACAAACGGTGCTAACGCGGCATCTATTAATGACCACATCATCATTTTCATTAACTACTAACAGTCAACATTAGTTAATGGGATTATTTGGGCAGTTTTGTTAGTTCAATGGCTTAATTAGGTATAAAAAGTTTGGAGGGGCTTAATTAATTTTTTTTTTTAAATTTGAGGGCAAAAATAAGCAAAGACAAAGAGGAAAGGGTGGACGTGTGCTAAAAGGGGTCAGTTTACCTAAATAAGCAGAGAGTTAGCGAAATATAAGAGAAAGAGGTAAATCGTTATGAAGGCTAAGAAGGTTGATTCTAGGGAGTAGTGCTCAAGGTTGCTAATGAGGAAGACGGTCAATTTCTCATCGTCCTAAATGGTATTTATAAGGAAGGTCCTCTTGTTTAGTAGTGGTGACATGGTAGGTTGTTATAAATATGTTGCCATCATTGAGTAGGCGAGGACATGCAAGGTAGAGCCCATTTTATTATTCCTTTTGAAAGAGTACGGGATCATTATGTTCATTTGGGCCTAGTGGTCAATAAAAAGAGCATTCACACTTAGAGAAGTAGTCACGCTAAAAAATGGGTAGCTTGATGATAGGGGATGTTCCCTCTATTAACGGGTGATCTCATGGTGAGTGGCTAATTTAGAAGGCTGAGCAGTTTAGGGCAGCACGTTGGATAGAAGGTGGACAATCGTCTCTAGACATCCACTCGGTGCCTTCTAGAAGTTCCACGTATCTAGTTCGGATAGAGGTATAATAATTGTTCTTCCCATAGTTGTGAGGTAGGTTATAAATTAGCATTACTTGAGACATTTCTACTTATAGATTGTGTGAGAAGTAGAGAAATCAAAAGGTACAACAACGGGTGGTTTGTAAGGTGTATGCGGCATGTTGCAGGTGAAGGATTGCCTAAAATCTTTTAGAATATTTGCCATAAATGTTGGACTAAATAGACTATGCCTAGGGAGTGGAGGTAATGATGAGCAATAGTTTATAGGTGACATGTGTTGAGTCGACATTAGTTGCAAGAGAAAATGATGAAACGGTGCGTTTTAGGAGAAAACCTTATATATCCCTTTGTCTCTTCGCCCTTAGAATCATTTCTACTGTTACGACTTTTCAAATCTTTTCTCGTGTCTTGTTTCTATATTGCTCTTCTTGATCGTCAAGTCCTTCACTTTCTGAGTTCTTGTTTGATTTGTGCATTATTTTCTTGTATTAAAGATCTTTTTCTTGAGTTTCTGGTGTAGCATCACCATTCTCACCTTTGTTACCAGTATTTTTAGCGTGCCAAATCTACTACTGCTTCATCAAAAGGGCAAATATGTAAAATATCAAAACTCAAAACCATTAGAAGCCAAAAAAAAGTTCTCAAAGTAACTAGAAATGATTGCACACGTCCCTTTTTCGTCATTGTATGATTATCCATGACTCTCAACAAACATAGGAATGTAATTTACTCGTTTGCTTTTTGATGCTTTAGTATGAAAATATTTAGAATTTACTTCCCTATAATGCATCCAAAAGATTTTGGTGTGTTGTCTTCAATCATAGATTCTTGAGCTAGTAGATTGTTGAGTTCAAATTTCAACCCAAACAAAGATGTGCCATTACCTCTTAAGCCTATGTCATCACAATACCCCTTAAGCCTATGTCATCACAATCTTCTTTTTCACATCATTTATCTTAGCAACAAAATTACTACCTAGTGATTTGTACCAAGCTGTTAATTTAAAGCCATAAAATTTAACTTTTGAATAGCACTAGGTAAAAAAAAATTACCTCAACTTTTAGAAATTACCTCAAAAAAACTATTTTTTGGAAGCCATTTATTTTCGACGTTAAATCAACTAACCTTCTATGCGAGAAACAAAGTTTTGGCCACCAGTTTAATTGTATTGTGATCAGATGTAACACCCATTAAATTGTATAACTTATGAAAAGAAAAAAGTACACATTCTAGGTTGATAAAAGCTCTGTTTGATCTATCTAAGACAAACAAGTCCGACTTCTACCCTCTACCAAATCTAACCATAGCTAGTCAATGGAACTTTAGTAAAATTATAATATGAAATACATTTATAAAAGCCATCAAACTAGCTAGAAGGATAATTTGGTCCACCCTACTTATCATTGACTACAAGAATATTATTGAAGTCTCTAATACAAACCCAAGGAAGATTATGAAGTGTCAAAAGAGATATCAAAAACTCTTAGTTAGCTCACTTTCTAGTATTCTTAAAATAGCCATTGACACCTATTAAGTGGCATTTAAACAGTCAACAACCTTAATTATTAAATCAATGTAATTATTGTAATACCCTGTAATATCTAACAAGTCCTTTGCCACGACAAAGCCTATCAACATAGAAACAATAGTTAAAATTGAGAGCAATATGTATTTCCTTCTTAGACTATGTTGTTATTAGTCTAAGGAACTTCTTTTTTCGTTTGTTTTGGAGAGGCTAAACACAGCTTTTATCAACCTAGAATGAGCACTTCTTTTTCCTTTTCATAAGTTATACAACCTAGTGAGTGCTACATCTGATCACATTTTAATTAAACTAGTGGCCAAAACTTTGTTTCTTTCGCAGAAGGTTAATTGATTCAAGTTTGAAAGTAAATGGCTTCTAAAAGATTCTTGAGATAGTTTCTAAAAGTTAGGTTGATTGTTATTGAAAAGCTAAAATTCTATGGCTTGAGGTTAAAAAAAGGTGTCAAAGTGACAACTTCAAGGACAATACTACTATCGATAGGATGTATTCTAGTGGACACACATATATCTGTACTGAAGTTCCTAACTCAACTCCTTTATTGTTGATTGACCTTTTATTAGAAGCTCATTGAGAGCCATGAATTATCTAATGTGGAACTAGCGAGGCTTGGGCAATCCACAAACACATGAGTTAAAATCGAGAGCAAAATGTAATTCCTCCGCCATGAATTGTCTAGTGTGGAACTAACGGGGCTTGGGCAATCCACGAGCACTCACCAATTTATCCCCTTGTATTTGAATCTCTTTCTTCCACATAAGGGGTTGTCTAATATCCGACTGAAATATGATTATTCTAAAAGTTCCTTTGACTAATAACATCGTGACATTGGTAGAATTTGAGAAGCAAATGTAAGAGGTAAGTTGTGAAGTTGAACGTAGAAATGTTGCAATGACCGATAAATAAGCAAGAAGCGGCTTCTCATACATCCACTAATCAAACATCATAAGAATAAAATAAATTAAAAAAAAAAACTGCTACAACTTTGAATTAATCAATTAAGTCTCAAAAGAGAAAAAAGCATAAATTTCCCTCTCAAAGTATTGGCAGGGATATTTATTATTTATTTACTTTTCGTATCCTACAGGTAAAGCAATAATTACTGCGTGTGGGGGCAGCAGAACATGTTGTACATGCTTTACACAGCATCTTGTCTCATTTCATCTTTTACTTAAATCAAGACAGGCAACATTTTTCATTCATTTTGCAACAATTTTATTTTCTTTTATCAATTATTTATTCATAAAATTAAATTGAATTCTCAAAATTCACAAATTTATTTATCTTCCTAATAATATCTTCTTTTAATAATGCCCAATGTTGGGTGGAGACTTTTTAAATTTCGTTAATTAGCTATGTACTTAAACCATTTTGTGTTCTTTTGTTTGTCATATTTTTGTATTTTCTTATTTTTTCTTAGCTTCAAGACAAAGAAATAGTATGAATACTAGCATTATTTTTGGTATTATTATATTTATTGCTATGTCAATTTTACCCACTAACCTTGTATTTCACACATTTTTTTTTCCTGTAAATTGTAGGCTGGATTTTTATTATTTGAAAATTTTGGAATAAGACGTGTATATTTTTCATACCCTTCTTTTTTTTTTTTTTTTTTTAAAATTTGTTTTAGAATCTGCAAAGTGGATTGGAAACATTTCATTTACGACTCAAGTAAAGCTTTGTTTTAATAGCTTTTATACATGTTTATTTAAATACTCATAATTTATTATTTTTATTAATTGTATATCTATACTATTAATAAATTTTCTGATTAGTCGATGTCAATAAATTAATTGAATACAAACTCAGTTAAGATAATATAAAAGTATCTTTTCATAATTAAAATAAGTCATATTATTTAAAGATATTTTAGTCTTTTCATTTTAATAAAAACTAAAAAAGTATTCACATGTTACGATTTAAACACACGCCAATTAAATTAGTAAAACCTTAAATTTATTACTCAATCAAATCTTTATTTTAATGTTTTTCTAATGTTGTTTATTAAGCAAGATAATAACTCACAATTGATGGCAAAACTATAATAAATAAATGTATTTCTTTTAGTATTCTTTATATGATGTATTTATGTGTTTAAATGTTATTTTACTCATAATTTAATCTAAATTTTATTTTAATATTGTACAAGTTTCATGTGTTATCTATACTATCATTTAAGCC
Source organism: Gossypium arboreum (assembly GCF_025698485.1). Taxonomy (NCBI): domain Eukaryota; kingdom Viridiplantae; phylum Streptophyta; class Magnoliopsida; order Malvales; family Malvaceae; genus Gossypium; species Gossypium arboreum. The sequence continues at coordinate 109,949,485 of NC_069070.1, read as the reverse complement.
CCTAATGGAATTGGTGCCACAATTCAGCTGGGCACCAACTCGGTTAGGAAAATTATAAAAATGCCATTCTATAAGTAAAATAAGATATATTATTTAAGGGTATTTTAGTTTTTTTATTTTAACAAAAAGCAATCAAAATAAAAAATATGCATATGGTGAGATTTGAACCCACGCCAGATGGATTGACAAAATATTAAATTATCTTAAATTTACCAAAGCTTCATTTTTATATATTTTATATGCACAAATTATTATCTCCATCAGTTATATATTCATATTTATACTATTAATAAAACCATTGACTAAATTGGTGCCACTAGTCAACCGAACACCAACCCGATTAGAAAATATTATTTTGTAATTAAAGTAAGTCCTATTAGTTGAGGGTATTTTAGTTTTTTCATTTTTAAAAAAACAACAAAATTTTGCATAGGAGAATTTGAGCCCAAAACAATTGCATTAGAACAATTTTAAATATACCACTTAACCATAACTTCATTTTAATTTATTTTATACACTTTTTATTTTAATAGGCATATTATATTATCTCCATCAATTGTATATCTACATATAATTACTATAAATAAAATTTCTAACTAAGTTAGTGTCATGAGTCAACCAAACACTAGCTCTATTAGGGAAATTACAAAAATGTGCTTCCATAATTAAAGTAAGTCATTTTATTTGAGGATATTTTAGTATTTTCATTTTAACAAAAATCAATAAAAAATTGCAGAAGGTAGGAATTGAACCTGCACCAATTACATTAGTAAAAATTTAAATTTATCACTCAACCAAAGTTTTATTTTAATATATTTTATAAAATTTTATTTTAATATTCACAATTTATTATATCTATACTATTAATAAAATCCTTGACTGAGTTGGTGTCACGAGTCAACTAGACACCAACTCAATTAAGAAATTACGAAAATACCCTCTGTAATTAAAGTCATATTATTCGAGAGTATTAATCATTTTATTGTAATAAAAACTAATAAAATATACATATAATAAAATTTGAACCCACATCAATTATATTAGTAAAACATTAAATTTACCATTGAATCAAAATTATTTATTGCATATTATTTTTAAATATACATCTATATTAAAATTCGTGATTCTTACTATGATAAAATTTCTACGGGTTGATTTCATAAACAATCTCTCATCCTCTTAGTTATTTCTTAAAATTGGCAAAAATAAAAACTAAAGAAAATAGTTCTAATACCTTTAAAACTGTAAAAGGTTGTCTTCAATGATACAATTGAATTTGAAAATCATTCAAAGCCTGCATATGGAAGTCGTAGAAAATTTATTTTGCAATTAATTTTAAAAATTAATGTCCTAAAATAACAACAGCAAAAAAGAGACAACTTTTGAATTTCATCATATTTTTCTTAATTAAAATTTACTCTTTGTTTCTATTAGATATACCTTATTTTTAAATTTATATTTAAACATATTTTTGCTTTAATTTTTGTATAAGTAATTATTTTACACACAACCTATAATTTTTTAAATATTATAAGAATGTGACAAATGTTCCAAATTCTTATATATTTAACCTGCAAATTGTTTTAACTATATTTATGGGACATGTTACAACTTATTTATAAAATCTAAACAATTTACCAATTGGTACATTTTCCTTTTAAGCACCAATTGTATATGGAATAATTTTCTTTTATCATATTTTGTTGGAAAGAAGAATTTACATGAAGATTAACACTTAAATATTAAAATTATAATGAAAATTTTAGCTATTAATGTTTAATTTTTATTAATTAGTTTTTATTTATTTATTTTAATTTAATTTAATTTTTAACTTTTTGAAGAGAGTGAAATTTAATTATTAATTTTTAGAAAAGTTAAATCATTATTATTTTAATGAAAAATTAATTAAAATGTGAAGATTTTAAATATGGTAATCTACATGGTAATCCATATTATTAACTTTTTAATTTTTATAAATTATTTGAATAATTTTTTATTTTATGAATATAATTGTTAAATTATTTATTAATATGAAATATATAATGAATAATATTGTGTTAGTATGAAGTATGTGTAGATTAACAGGTTATCACCTTAATATTATTAACAATTTAATATTTTAGTTAACATTTTGGTTAAAAATAATTTTACTTTTTAAAAATTTAGAATTAAATTTAACTTAAAAAAGCTAAATTATTAAAAATATTAAATAATAGAGAGTTTTTTTTGAAGAATAAATCATTAGTAAAAAAGACTGAAATGATGGTGACATGGCACGGGATTACTGGTCAACTGGTAAGCTTATCCTGACTATTACCCACATAAATTTGGGACCCACTTCCCCACCCACCCACGCACCCACCCACCCCGCCCCCGGCCTTTGCTTTCCACAATTCCAAGAAAAATTATTTTATATATAATAATTGAATTATTTCATTTATTTAAAATAAAAAACAAAATAGAACAGACCAGCACAGCACAGCACAGCGAGGGCAAAACGGGGTTCTAATGTTCTCATTGAAAAGGCAAAAGAGGGAAGCAGGAAAACTGTCCAATCAAAATATTAAAAAATAATTCTATACACGTGTCAGCTTGCCATGGTTTGACGCCGCCTAAAAGGAAAACACAGCTGTCGGTTAGCGTGCTCTCGAGTCACGAGACGGGTCAGAAGGACGGCCCTATATCCTGCATTCTTGTCTGTCCTATCAACCGGCTACTACTCACCGGGTAACCGGTTGCTGTCGGTTTACCTTATGAGAAAATTTTGAAAAAATAATTACGGCACGCGTCCGAAAATTGTAGTTCAAATTGTAAATTAATCCTTAAATTCTAAAAAATCTTAATTAAGTCTTTAAAGTATCAATAGCATAATAATCATGTCCTTCAATCAATCTAACAGCTAACTTAGGCATTAAATGTCAGTTAAGATCTAACTTTAATATATAATATGTGAATCAAATTTAAATACCTCATGTTTATTACATGGATATATTAAAATTGACGATTAAAATAAAAATAAGCTTCATAAATTTAATGATACTGTTGCTTTTTAATACGTTCAATTTTAATTTTCATGCAATATGTATAGAAATATTTAAAATTTATACTGTGTTTTTAATATGCTTTACATTATATTCAAGCTAATATTTAATACTCAAGATATATGATTGGCGAAATGGTCTTGTTGTTATACTACCGATATTTTAAAAACTCAATTAGAATGTTTAAAGTTTATGGATCAATATAAAATACAGACTAAAGTTGAAGGACGAATGCTGAAGTTTAACCCTTTTAATTTTTGTACTTCATAGTTTGCTAATTTTTGTGATTTTTGCCCATTATCATTGCTCTTAAATACCATGTAATTTGGTTTTTCGTTTATAATTTTTCTAATAGAAGTGCCCCTTAAAATGTAATTATAATTTATAAGTGTATAAATTAAACTAATTGGGGATGATCAAAATAATAATAATGGGGTGCTATTGTAAAAAGCAGAAACTGAGTGGTTAAACTGTAGTTTATGTTCAAAATAAGAAAAGAAATTTAATTTAATTTTATTTTATTTACTTAAGGATGTAAAAACCTTAAACTTTTGATAGAATGCTAACTTTAATAGTCAACTGTTAAAACTAATTACATCTAATTTTTCAATTAAAGCTATCACGTGCCATAATCATTGCGTGATATTTGGCAAAAATGATAAAAAAAAAATGAATAAAAGTGAAAAAATTATTAATATTTAATAAAAAAATCATTTTTATTAAAAATTAGAAAAATAAATTATAAAAATCGTAAAAATTTAAAAATTGTAAGATTTTATAAAATACATAGAAATATATAAAAAATTATAAACTTTTATACTATCGTAAGAAAATTATAAAAATGTAAAGAAATATAAATTTTGTAAAAAAATTATAAAAATTATTGTACTAAAAGAAGCATTTTATAATTTTTTAATAAATTTTATTAATTTTATTTTATCTTTTTTCGCCACATGGTGTTGCAACTGGAAAAAGACTTGGGTCGTTAACTTTAACGGTCAACAGTTAAAGTTAATTGTTAAAGGTCTTTTTATACATTTTATAATTTTATAAAATTTTATAATTTTTAAAATTTTTTACGATTTTTATAATTTTTCTAATTTTAACAAAATTTTAATATAATTTATATTTTTATTAAAATTTAATAAATTTAATAAATTTAATAAATTTTATTGATTTTTATGTTTTATAATTTTTTTTGCCACATGTCACTCCGTGGTTGTGACACAGGGTGGCTTTAAATGAAAAAAAATTAAGGGCAATTAACTTTAACGATCAACTATTAAAGTTAACAATCAAATAACATTTTTGATGCATTTTGACAAATCAAATACCTAATTAAGTGCAAAAAAAAAAAAAAGAACTTAATTGCTATATTTTTTTAAGTTTGAGGGCTTTTTTATACATTTTGAAAGTCTAAATATCCAATTGAGTGAAAAAAAAAAGAGCAAGGGGCTTAATGTTTTTTTTTTAATTTGAGAGCATTTTTAATGCATTTTAAAAGTTCAATTACCCAGTTGAGTGCAAAAATAAAAACAATAGCTTAATTGCTTTTTTTTTAAATTAAGAGCTTTTTACACCCTTAAACCTATTTTATTTTCCCTTCTTTTCCCCTTTGGAGACATGGCTTTTAATAGGTGAACATGACAATCAACTAACGTGGTTGAGTAAGTGAGCTCCACAATCACTTATTATTATTGTTATTATTATTATTATTATTATTATCATCATCTCGCAAATAAGTCGAGATTTGGCTCACACAAATAATTGCAATCGGATTAGATGAGATTGGACTCAATTTTTATATTGGATTCAATTTTGAGTTCGGATTTATTTTACATATGATATATTTATATATCTATATAAAATTTAAATATTTATATTTCAGTATAAATTATTAATTTATCATATTTTAAGTATTGTAAATTAATATTTTTTAACTATACTTTTTTACTGAAAATTATATTTTAGTTATTAACATAAAATGATATAAAATTAATTGCTATTCAAAATTATTTAAGTTAAATAATTTTATAATAAATATATGATATTGTAAGTTAATTATATTGATTTTGAAAATAATTATTTAGATAAACTTGATTCTCAAATAATATTTTGCAATGTATATTATTATTCACTATCAAATAAGGAACTTTACCAAATGAAATTGGTTTATATGTGTAACTATATAATGGAAAAAGTTTTGTTGGAATATAATAAGAATGAGCACATTTGATGGAACTGTTGCTTAAATTATTGGTATGTTAAAGTTGATAAGTTGTTATAGGAGTTGATAGTAGTTGCATAATTGCTCATCTATCAATGTATATATACTAATGTAAATCATGACCTTTGTTGATGGGAATTGAGTTTTACCTCTCATATTTTCTCTTCACTCATATACATCTCTCTGCTATTATTTTTATATTCTAGTTCTTTAGTTTTTTTAGTTTTCTTACATGGTATTAGAGCCACTGATCCATGATCATTCTTTGAAATTTCTTCGAACACCCAATTTTGGTGAGTAACCCGAAAATAGTTTAAGTGGAGAAGTCCTATTCGCCCAATTGATGCTTTTGGTGTATAGGTCGGGCCAATGGTTGACGTTAGAGTATTATGCAAAGATTGTTATCTGAATGTGTTGAGTTGTAAAGAATAAAAGATTGGTAAGAAAGATTTTTGGGTGAATTGGGTTATCGCCAAAAGTATTGTATGCCTAGTTTATTGGGTTATCATGTAACATCTCGCCCGACGAAGTCCAAATGTATGAATACTATTCATGAAAGTAAGGCATATAAAGTAGAACTTGGTAATGTGTCGTGTTAAGATTAAACGAAGTATAAGAACCTTATGAGTACGCCTGAAACATTTCAGTCTTGGCGGACAATAGAATTGCCGTGCAGTTTTAGAGGAGTATAATTGGTAGAGTGGTATTTGCCCAAATACATTTTGGCACATGGTGTGGGCTAACCCCAAAATGAGTACAAGAGAATAAAAGTTTCCATGTTAGGTTACTAAGGTTAAAGGAATGGGAATTATGGCTAAGTAAGATGAATTCTTTTTAATATGTGTCACACCAGTGGTATAGTGACCCCGTAACTGTGGTCCCGTACCATTTAAGTTATAAGGTAGGTTGGTTAGGAATTAACCAAACATGAACCAGTATAGTCGAAAGATAAGGGGGAATACTCAATTAGGTTTCTCGGAAGTAGTAGACCTTGATAAGACAGTTCAATAGTGATGTGACATTTTTCAAGTTCTAATGAAAACTTAAATTATATTAATAAGTCTTCAAGTTTGAATAAAAAGAGTTCTCTTTTTCTCTCTTTAAAAAAACTATTGAGATCAAAGGTTGGAGGGAACGAAAGTATTTCTTTAAGCTGGATCTAAGACCCTGGATTTTATCGGTGATTTCCCCGTGCCAAGGTAAGTCCTATTGCTTTATAAAAATAGATCTGTATGAGTGCAAGAAGAAATAAGGCTTTGTTAAAGAATTATTTAGGTAAGATGATTGTAAAGGTTATTTGGATGAGCGTTAATGGTAAATCTTATGTTTTTACAAAGAAATGGTCGTTACAGTTCTAAAAAGACCTTAGGCTTGTAGCCCAAGCTACCTAACATCTTTACTAAGTGAGTCATTAGGCTGACTCTTGCATGTAGTATGTATGTTCGAAGAACTTCTATGCTAAGTGACCAAATAGTGAAAATGAAACGTTCATGATCATGCATGTATGAAATGTATGAATTTTGATGGTCTAAGTATGAGGCATGAGTCTGAATGATTATGGTGTGCATATAAGTATGAAAGCATGTCACATCCCAGAAATCGGGTTAGATGAAATTGGGTTAGTGATACCAAGAGTGGTCACATCTTGATTTTGAGTTATTATTGTGAAAATTTTGAAAAGTGAAGTGATCTGGTTCAATGGCTAAGTGTAATGTGTGTGGGTCAGAGGTCTTGTGTTCAAATAACTTTCCTTTAATTTTTAGTAATTTTTTTTGTAACCCTCATCCATGACCATCTGGCATAAATAATATTTTCACTTAATTGATGATAAGAATGAGTTTGTTGGTTTAGTGGCAAGGAGTAACCTTACTCTTTAGTCCTGTGTTCGAATTCTCATGTGTGCAAAGTGGAAATTATGTTTTTGTTTTAAATTTTGAAGAAAAATATGTTTGGATAAGGATTAGATAATGGAGTTGTGGAGAGTTTAAATTTGTTTAAATTTTTCATTTTATTTTATTCTCTTAAAAAATAATATTAATATAATAAAAATAATAATTATTTTCCCTAAATTTTCCCCGCTCACGTTCCCACTTTCTTTTTCTTTATTCTTTTTGTTTTTATTTATTTTTTCTTTCTTTCTTTCTGCCGTTTAGATTTGTTTTTGGTTTTCAAAATGTCTTTCGCAAATTTGTTTTTCTTCTCAAAGATAGCTATCGTGCAAAGCCTTTCTCATTTCCTTCTCTTTTGATCGAAATGCAGTGCTTTTAAGGTGTAGGATAAGACCCGAGATGTGACAATTGTCAACATGTGTTAGTACGTGATGTAGTTAAGGTACGTGAAAAATGTAAATACGATCTGTGTTCTATTAACTCTGAAAATGTAATTATGTTTGATTATGCATGACATCTTTATGTGGAATAACTGTTAGCATAAGAAATAAGATATGCTATGATCTGTATAAGTTATATTTGTATTATGCTCTGTAAAATATGTGTTTAGATATGCATGGCATGCCACCTATGTGTTATGCATGTAAGTTAATATGGTTTTGCATTTGCATTGGGGTGGGTTTTGATATGATGATGGAAGTGTTTTCTGGCAGTATTACTGCAATTTTTGTGGTTAAATTGCAATATCTGTCTAGTAACTCAGCTGCATCATTATGAGTGGTATACGACCACAACCCGATGTAATTGGATGGATGTACTATTATAGTCCTATTTGGGGCGATTGGTTGGACGGAGTTGGTGTGCAACGGATGGGGGTAGGATTTTTTCTGTTCTAATATGATATTATGATCTAATATATATATTTCTAAAATTTATAATTGTTCAACACGATATATGTTTTTGGATTTGTTGTGACATTTTAATATGTTATTTGCATATGTGAACGTTATGAGAAAGAATCTATTTCGATACTGGTGTCTACATTTGTATTTGATTATAAATATATATCTGATTTTATATGTGAGTATATGTTAAATCTGTAACTGATAACGTGTCCGTTATTTATGTATATATGTTTGTGGGTCGAGTCACACATTGGGCTTCTAGCTTACTCATTTGTTTGATTCATTTTAGGTATACTTCCGACTTAAGACTTGGCGGCAACTTCGAAGCTCAGTTCACATAATTTTGTATAAGTTGATTTGGTTTTTAATTTCGGACTTTACGATTTTCCAGATTTTAATTTGTTTTGGAATGTTAAATTCTTGGTTTTGGTAATTTTTTCGTGGATGTTTTATTTAAAACTTGTAAACTCACGCAAGATGACATAACTAATGGATCTTATGATTTTAAGAGATAATAATTTTAAAAGTATTTTTCTGTTGTAAGGTTTTAAAATTAATTATGACTTTTTACAACTCAATCACCTAAACATTCAGAATTGTTTTTATAAAATTAATAAAACAAGATTTTCATCTAATTACTTACACGCGTTCTTATGAAAACTTGCGCTATTGATAAATTAATAACTTTATTACTCTGGAATTAAAACTAAGTTTTTGTGTAAATTAATCGACAATGTTTTTATAAGCATTGTAACCTCCATAATTGGACTTTAGCTTCTACGCCGGATTTGGGGTGTTACAAAATATGTCTGTCATGAGCAAGTCACTGTATGATGAGTCGATGCATGATGAGTCTGTTTCTGCCTTCGAAATCGTTAAAGGGGTCCGTCGAGACTAAAAACATGAATATCTAAAAGGACAAGTCCATGGCCATGGCACTGAAGACCATATTCTATAAGCCCGTAACTGGTTGGTTATGGAATCATATTGAAAAAAGACAATATCGTGCAAGACCGTAACTGGTGGGTTATGAAATCATATGGAAAGAATACCATATCATATAAGACCATAATTGGTGGATTATGACATCATATGGAAAAGTTAAGGAAGGTTATCATCTAACGTGGTTCTTTATGTGTCCCAGAATGATGAGGGACAAACCTCACTAAGTGTGAGTTTAGGCAAATCCCTATAATTTAAAACACCAATAAAAGAGCAGCCTTTGTGGAAAAACTCTGAAAGGATAAGCCTTCGTGGCGAACCTCTTAAAGAATGCATTTGTTGCGAGACTCTAAAAGGAAAGCCTTTGTAGCGAGTACTTAATGAAAATGACGCCTTTGTGACAATCTCTAGATAAAGAAGCCTTTTTCGCTATCTTTGAAAAGGAATGCCTTTATGGCGCCATCTAAAGAATGACCCTTGCGACAATCATTTGAAAGAAATGCCTTTGTGGCTGACTTTGAATGAAAAGAAAAGAACCCATCACGAACTCTGATAAAACGATGTAAGAAGTCTTCTAAAGGAAAGATAAGTATGGCGAGCTCTGAAAGGAAAGTTCTGTATGAAGTGTTAAGGTGAATCCCGTATAGTATCAAGGTAAGAACAGAGAAGCTTGAGTGCACTATTGGGAGTGGTGAACCAAAGGTATTTTGTCTATAAGATCTTCAGCAACGAGAATGGTTAAGAGATCATGAAAGAATAAGACGACGAACATGATATTAGTACAAAAGCTATGAAAGGCGAGATATTGCTTAGTGGGAAGCATGACACCCATGGTATAATAAATATACAATTAAACTCTAGTAATTGCAATTATATCTAAAAGTATCGTTATGATAATTCAGAATTTACTTAATCATGGAGTCAGTTCACAAGAAATACTATGATTGAAAACTATTTTATTGTATACTCTTTACGAAAACAATTCACCCAACTACTTTGTCTAATGACTTCGTCATATGTGTGTTACCCTCATATGATATCCTTGATTCCTTTGAGTTAAATCCGTTCACTCAATACAATCCTATTTTTATCTTATTGTCATAATTTTGTCTTATTAATGATTAATATGATCACTGTCAATAAATGACTGTGATAAATTGCTCATTTAAGAACAAGCAACCAATGACCACATTCCATATTTATCAATCCACACAATGCCAATAAGAGGATATATTCAACTTTTTAATCTAGTTATGAATTCCATTGTTGCTAGTAAAGTCATGTCATACATAAGTCATATACCCAACATATCAACTATGGGCTCGAACATTTTTAGATCATAAGCCTTCAGTTATATCAAAACACATGAGTTACATACGCATAGTTAGTGACTAGCTCAGGATTTAGGCAAATCACACCATGAAAGTCACAAGTGAATTAATTTACAAACAAATTCATAATTAATTCATCTTGGATCCAGTGCAATGCATCATTCTTCCAATAAATACATCTATATCTCTACCTGTGGAGTCAACTACTTCCATTGCTAAGATTAGACATCTCCCCAATTGGAATTGTAGACGACATAATAATCTTTCTAAATATTTGAATCAAATGTTCACTTTAATTCTTTAACAGGATTACAGACTCGTTTAGATTTTTTACTAAAGTAAGTTGTTTTTCTCGCAATGTAAACGTTCTTACAGTGCCACTCATCATCATTTTGAACTTAGACAATCAATGGGTTAATATTTGCTGGTCAAAATTTTGTTATACATGCAAAACATGAAAGAAAGAAACACAAATGTCAAATTAATTTGTCAAATTAACTTTATTTATTTATTCATCATTCAAATATATAGAAAACAATTATATGTTTACTACAATATGGGCACATTTCCCAATAAATTTTAGTTTAATTTTTCAAAAAACTAGGTTTTTTTATTAATTAAGAAATTAATATATAATAAATTATTTTTACATAATAAATATATAAATTTATTTTCTTATAGCTTTAAAAATTTTTATATAATAATTAAACATATTTTTATAATAAAATTAATATTAAATAATAAAATAAATATCACATGAATGATATTAAAATTCATTAGCAAAATAATTATTTAATATATAAGTTTAGTAAAATTTAATTATTTATTAATTGTACGACTATCAAATAAATTAAAATTTTTATTATATGCATAGATGTTAATTTAAATAATAATCATTTTATCTAATAAATAATTTTAATTGATTTTATAATTAATTAAAATATTTATAATAAAATACATGAAGATAAATTTTAATATTTTATTAAATGAATTTATAAATTTACACATTTTAATAATTTTGTAAAAGTAAAATAAATTTAAAACTTCATTATATATTATTTCTAATCTAATGTTCTTAATAGTAATTTTCTATTCTCACCTCACTGCTATAGTTAGACCTGCTCATGGGTCGGGCTACCCGGCTTGGCCCGCAGGCCCCTCCGAAATGTGGGAGGGTTTGGAAAAAAATATAGGCTCGAAAAATAGGCTTGGACAAAAAAATAAGGCCTATTTAAAAAATGGGCCGGGCCTCAGGTAAGGTATTTTTGGCCCGAGCTCGGCCCGACCAGGCCCGAATTCACTAAATGATAAAAAAGTTCTGCTATTTTTTTTTTTTTTTTCAATGTTATTTTCTTGTTGTTTTCTCCCTATTTTGCTACCATATTACTATTAGTTGCTCATATTTTGTTGTTATTGTTTGGATATTGTATAAAACTTATTTTATTATTAATTTTGTTATTATTTTAAAGGCATTTATTAATTTTATTATTATTTTAGAGGTATTTGCTTGTTAAGTTGCATCTATCTTAGTGTTATTTAAGCCCACATATTTTTAAAATTTATTTTCAATTTGTTGGAAAATATTTATTTTGACTTTTTAGTATTTTTTAGTATTATATATATTTAAAAATTAAATAAAATAATATAAAATAAATCTTTAGGAAAGGCCGGCCTGGTTTTAGTATTTTTATTTAGTTCAGGCTTGGGCAAAATTTTAAACCCTTTTTTGGGCCCGGCCCGAGCCCAATGAATGGGCCTAAATTTTTAGTTGAGCCCGACCCGACCAGGTCCATGTTCACCTCTAGCTACAGTTGTGTTTGAATCCAAACACCCACCTACCGCTGTTTCTGATCTCATAACTACAATATTCAATCTCATCGCTACAATAACTACTCTCACCACGATCATTGTTTTTAACTTTATTAGAGGTAAATGCATAGCCTATCCAAACTAAGCCTAAACGTGGTAGGTATATGATTTAAGGACAAGTTTTAGTATACTTATGTGGTCCAAATTTATGAATTGTTATGTTTAGTAGTTGAATGTTATGTGTTGAATGTGAGTTAAACTCACCTTATTGTGATTGTGTGTTGATATGTTAGGTAAACATGAGTTACACACATTAGTTTATTATAAGTACTTGTTCTATAAGGTAAGTTGACTGTTTATAATCGTATGAGCTTACTAAGCATTTCATAATACTTATCCTATCATTTTTCTTTTTTCTATAGATTTTGACTTCGGAACATGTTAATCGGATCCCGAGGAGCTCACACTATCCATCTCCTGATTTGGTAGAATTTAATCGTTTGAACTTGGTTATATGTGGCATGTGTTTAGGAGTGTCTTGTTATTTGTAATGTTAAGTATGTTTTGAGACATATTTGCTATTAACACTTATGTCAAATTGTTTATGTTTACAAATTGAATGTTTTTTTGTTCATATGTAGGGTTTAGAAATCAAGAAAGGGAAGTACGCATGATCTAGTTGCTAAATGAATAGTATGGAAGTTGTGTATGGTATATGTGCACAAGATATATATAGCATGATGGAATATGTATGTTTAGTACCTATAGATGCAAGAATGAACATGATTGAATTGAGGAATTGAATGGTTGATCCCATGTAATGGTATACATAACTTTGTTGTGAATTGGTGTCAAATGTGACATATTGGTCTGATGGACTGAATATGTGATTATATGATAAGTTTTAGTATGGAATTGGCATGTTTTGAACATGTATAAATGATGTTAAAAGCATTTCTTTAACCTAATTGAACGATTGATTTGAAACAAGCATCAAATGGCCTTAATGTGCCAAAAATAGGATTCCCGTTGCAATGTCATATGGTGATCGTCCCGACAAAAAAAGGCATGTAATGTCACATTGAGACGAGGAACCCCATTACCTTAACGAGGCCAAAATAATAAGTTACGTTGCAATGTCGAGCATATTGATGTCTTGAAGTGAAAAACTATTTTGGCAATGTTACGATGAAGAACCCTTTCACATTATGATGTTATTTTGAACTTTTGAAATATTTGCACTTTGGCCCTTAATCGATCCCGGGTTCATTCTAGAACTCATGTAAGCGCATATTAAGCTCGGGAAAGGTTAAATTTGTTCTGAATGACCTATATGATGGTAGTCAATGATTTTTTATTCGAATTATATGTTAAATGTCTATAAATTTTCTATTTTGTAATGTAGCATTTTATAGCTCAGTCCCGACGATCGGGACGGGTTAGGGGTGTTACATTTTATCCATATAGATTAATCTTTCTACTAATGTGAAAGTATAAAAAATATGTTTAATACTTTAGGAAATCAACCAGTTGTTGATTCAAGTGGAATTCCAACTTATTGACCTCATCATACATGTATCAAGGCCAATAGTCTAATTTTCAGCAAGCGTAAACATGTGATCATTCACTAAGTGATTTCAGGCCCTGGGGACAAGGTAGATTTAGAGCTACCACAATGTCAAATTTGTTGTAAAGCAGACATGTTGTTGCAAAATGTTTTTACAAATTTGATGCTTCTTTTTCTAGCTTGCTTACTAACCCTACAGGAGGAAATACTGCTTCATAATCTATCATTAAGTATTTGTACACCAAAAATACCATGTCCCTTGATACCTCATACAATCCTCACTCAACAAATATAATTGGCTCATCTTTTCATTCTATACTTACCTTAAAACATTTTTCTTAAAATATATAACCTTTTTCACATATTTATTTCCCCACTAACAATGTTTCTCATATGCCTAATTGCCTCACTGCAACTCCTACCTTAATAGCTTTTATCATTGCTAACCCAACTGTGGTTACTGAACCAATCTAGTATCCTAATTCAGGTTCCACAAGTCACCTTACTCATGATCTACACAAACTGTCAAACTCCACTTTCCTCCTCATGTATGGTGCAAGTTGGTAATGGTGTTCATAATATCATAAATTGTGTTCTTCAAGTAATTGTATTAACCAAGAATAAAGAATTTTATCTCCAACATTTATTTCATGTGCCTCATATTAATAATTTTTTTTTTTTGCAACTCAATTCATAAAAGACAATGTAGTATCTTTTGAATTTTTCCTTATACACTGTTATATTAAGGACTTGCAGACTTATGAGATATTAGCTTAAGACAATAAGGTGAATAACTTGTACATGCTGCTACTGTTGACATTGTGGAATGCAATAGATGTACCAAGTTATTAATTCAAGAATTATGACATTGTAGATTAGGCTACACTCTTTCAAATGTCATGTCTCAAGTTCTTTCTCAATGTAATCTACCATTAAAGATAAATAAAGGCATACCTTTGTGCACATCATGTCTATTAGGGGAAAGTCATAAAACTATTTTTCAAAGTCAAATATTATGTATGCAACTCCTTTTCAATTAATTGAATGTGATATTTCGGGTCCAACTCTATGTCCTTCATATGGATAAACCTATTACATATCATTTATAGCTAGCTACCTATTCTCATTATATTTGGCTATTTTGTTTGAAAAGAAAGAGCGAAGCCTTGTCAACTTCTTTGTATTAAAAAAAAAGGTTGAATTGACCAATGGACACAAGATCAAAGCTATACAAACTGATAGTAAAGGTGAATTTTGATCTTTTTCTCCTTCTCTTCAAGTTTATGAGATCTACCATACCATTACATACCTCTATACATTAGCCTGAAATAGGTTAATTGATTATAGACATAAACAAATTGTTAAGATAGGGTTGCCATTTTTTATTTAAGCTTCCAATACACTGTCACACTGGTATAATGTCTTTCTTTCAACTATGCATGTGATCAATGTATTGCCTACCAAATCCTTAGATAATGTCAGTCCTGTTGAAAAATTATATAAAGAGAAACCTAATTATGATTATCTTAAGGTGTTTGATTGTAGATGTTATCCTCTATTAACTCCTTATAATGGGCATAAGATGCAGTTTAAGTTTGTTTCATGCACTTTTTAGGCTACCATAAGTCTTAGAAAGGTTACAAATGTATGGCATAAAATGGGAGAATCTATATTTCCAGGCATGTGCACTTTGAAGAAATCTTTTTCTTTTTTTAAATAGCCTACACATTCAACTTTATCCATTTGAACACCATTCATTACTACACAACTTTCACTGGAATCTACTCAGTCTAGAGATTTTATTTCTCGTTCTTAATTAGTGGTATCATAGAGTCCTTCTTCTCTTGTTGAGTCCATACCTTCTCATAGTGTAACATTTGATGCTCATGTTGATACTTTTGCAGAGTCACGTACCTCTACTAATACTCTTGAGACTTTACATAATATTCAAGTTTCTTATGCACAAATTGATTCAGTTGTTGTGTCATGTTCTTTTATCTCTCAGCAAGCCACCACCAATTTGCATCACATAGTCATTAGAGGGAAAGTTGGTATTGTTAAACCTAATTATTTTCTTATTCTATTATTTATATATCTATTGATGTACCTTTTAAGCCTGCAAATATTCATTTAGCTATGAAGTATCCTCAATGGAAACAAATAATTTTAAGATGAGTTAAATGCATGGGCCAAGAATCAAATTGATGCGTCGTTGAGAGCACCAAAAATATCCTATTCCCTGTAAAATAGTAAAAATAACAGTAAAAATAACAGTAAAGGGGAAGTAGGGTCGAATCCTCAAGGACCGGATTATACGAATGCTTGTTTCTCGAAATCTGGCGAATTGTGCCCAAGAAAACTGCGTAATGTAAAAAAATAAAATAATGTAATTAAAGATTTGATTTGGAAAAAATAAAAAAAAACAGAATCTAAAGTTGACTGAACTTGTGATTACGATAATAATAAAAATAATAAAGAGTGTTAAAGGGAAAGAAATTCTTATTGGTAGATTCCAGCCTCTAGTTGTCTCATTCCGCCTTGGGTTCAATCCTCGACTTTTAAATGACCCTTCTCAACTTAAGTAAGCCAGTTATAGTGGAAGAGGACGCCTACGACCACCAGCTCCAAAGATTAAACTTACGAATTTTACGAAACCTGACTCTAGCCAGTAATCTATGCTAGATCAACGCTTCTCAATTGCGAATCCCACGCCATTTTGTCTCTTTGGCTCGCCAACCTCTGACGCAGTAAGTTAACGAACCGACTATGCAATCCTTCCAAAACATACAAAGCGGCCGCCTTTGCATTTGCTAAAAAGCTTACTTCTTAAGGGCCATGGACGGAAGCGTCAGCCCGTAGTGCAGAGAAATGATGAATACTTGGCGAGAAGGTTAAGTACGGATTCTAGGCCTCAAGAACCCTTTTTGGGGAATATTGACAACTTTCGGCTAGATAGGTTTTAGTGGCTCATGATAATTGTGGAAAAAGAAGTAAATATAAAAATGGAAAAGGGAATTTTATTAAAAGAAAATATGGAGAAACAAAAGCCTAGACTTTCAAGGGCAGAATGTTTATAGAAAAAGATAAACTCCAAATAGAGTCACTTCACCCCCTATTTATAGTGCTAGGGAGATAGTCTAATTGAACTTAAATCTGAAAAGATAAATACATTTAATTGAAGACAAATAAAGATAGTTAAAATAAAATCCTAAATTTGAATAATCCTCATAATTATCTTAATATTAATTTCCTAATCTAAATAAAATAGAGTCTTATAGAATAAAATCTCTTTTTTTTGCGTTTTTAGTCCTTGTGTCTTCCATGCTTGCATTTTTGGCACAATCTTTTTCCTGTGTCGCATATCAGCCCATTGTGTCTCCAAATTTTCACTTTTTTCCATTGATTTTGCTTTTGCCTCCAAATCAGTCCTTAAAAGATAAAAAGACATAAATAGCTCAAATTAGTAGAATCAAGCTCAGAATAAACACATGATTAATACATAAAAATATGTTATTCTAGAGCATTATCAAATTCCCCCTACTTAGCCCATGCTTGCCCTCAAGTATGGTTCCTATCCATTGTGAAAATTAGATCCTGCCATGAAAGAAATACTACTCCAAAGTTTTATAAAAATTAGTCAAAATGCATATGAAAAATAAAGAGAACCCTTAGCTTGCTTTAAGTAAAATTTGAAAAAGTGTTCTAATTAACACAAACAAAATTACGATCGACTTGGATTATTTCATGAAAATTAGGTAATTTGCTAAACCTATCAAGACACCCTATTCGTTTTTACCTTTAGTCCTCACAATTTATTAATATGACTTTTTTTTTCTTTTTGTTATAGAATTTTAATTTTATTTATTTATTTTTACTTAGGAATATACTGTACCTTTTGACGCGAAGAGAGATGACAACCCAAGCACCCCACCCCGGTTACTCAGCCCAACACATTCCTAATTTTTTTTGTTATTCCTAGGAACATATCGAACCTTTTGAGGCGAAGAGAGATGACAACCCAAGCACTTCACCACGGTTACTCAGCCCAACACATTCTTAGAAATTAATTCTGGTTTGCAGAGTTTTACCTAACACGTCACACAACCTTTTGACACAAAATAGGATGACAACCCAAGCACCCTACCCTGGTTACTCAGTTAGTCACGTCTTCAGCTGCACTCATAACCACGGAAACATTATTATTAAACAAAATTTTAATTTTGGAGGACTTAGGAAAAACAATCAAGTGTCAAAAATAAGTTTCAATAACCACCTTAATAGTCATGAACATATTTCAAGCATGCAATTGTATTAAGTGTCCTCTTGTATTTAGACTTAATCAAATTTACCAAAATCAAGATAGGGTTAACTTTATTAATCATAATTATTTAAACTAAAAGAAATAAAACAGTGGAGATGAAATCTATCAAGCAAAATCATAATTAACTCAGTAGATAAGACTCATGCATGTGGGTCAAACAGTGGGCAAGTCATGGTCAAATTCTAGAAGCAAAATATGCTTAAAAAAAATTATATGGGCAGCAACAACCAAATCAACATCTAAAACGACAGAAATAATGAGGATTGTCTCCCTCCTACTTAAAACACATAGTCCTCGATGTGAAATACATAAATAAATAGGTAGACGAAAAGTTTAGAAGAACTCCCCGTGTAGTTACTGTCGTTCGTGTATTATGGTAATGAGTTCTTCCTATTGTTGCTTTGGTTTACCTAGACAAAAGAAGAGAATTTTATTAATATGTGAAAATAATAACTAATAAAATAATAAGAAAAAATAAATAAAAATAAAATAAACTAAAATAAAATAAAAATAAAAATTGGGTTGCCTCCCAATAAGCGCTTATTTAATGTCGCTAGCTTGACGCCTCAACTAGTATTAGGCTGTTCCAGCTGAATTCTTTCGTTCGTATGGGTTTGGAAATTCTCATTTTTTATCACATCCACCATATTTGGGTTTAATCGTCCTTGCGCCTCTTTCATTGGTTTCATATTTTCCTCCAAGGGGTTGATCCCTTTTAAGTCGGCAATAGTCTCATCATTCTCTAAAAATGTGCATTTGAGATGTTCGAGAAGTGGTTTTAATTTCAGATCTGGTACTTGCACAACAGAAGGTAGAAGTTTAGTATTCATAAGAGCCAATAATTTATTAACAGATTCAAAATCATCAAACATCATCTTAGATTTATCTCCATAAGATGACTCAAAAGTTTTTTCTAGTGATGAGTCAATTATGCCGACATGGTTTACGTCCAAAACTTCACTTGGGTGACTAATAGTGCCATAAACGTTAAACTTC